>NC_056746.1:257395420-257454940 GCF_019279795.1 Protopterus annectens | reverse complement strand
CTTTTCCATAAAAATTTAAGTATACCACTGCATAAATCTTTATACATGAAAACTTCATTTAACCACTCATTCATAACTTTTAAAAAGTATTTTTTTCTGCCAGTCTGTAAAATTCTTAGAAAATTGGTATTCTATTCCATCTGATCCTGAAACTGACTGTAAATTAACTTGTCTAAGTACTTTATCTCATTCACATAAGGATATCTAATTTTTCAATTCCTTATTTTTTATGTTCTGTCAATTTTTTAACATGCCGTTTTTGTGTACTTTTTATCTTGAAACATTTGATTTACATAATTTATTACGATGTTCATAATTTGCTCCTAAGATCTTCTTTCCTCTTCTCTATCATCTTTTATTTCTGTCATTATATTAGTATTCTGTTTAACTATGCTACTCAAATAAGTTGATACCTCTTCTTTTTTACCTTATAAACATCTTTACTTAAATAATAATTTTTTAATTTTCTCTTGATTCTTTACATAAATTCTCCATTCTTTCACATAATAATCTCTATCATTCCTTTCCAAATCCTTTAAAGGATTCATACACATTGTTTTATAATCTGTTTTGTTTTCTTATTTTCTTACACCAGGCTGCCATTCTAAAGCAAACAAAAAATATATATTCTTCTTTCAAAGGTGGCCACTGCTCAAACCAGTTTCTATAACACACTGTAGTGGAAATGTTATCTTTCCATAAATGCTTATTTTTTTCCATTTTCATTCCATAATTTCTCATTTATTCTTTTTATTCCTTTCCCATAATCTGATATACTCTGTATTTTCTTGTATTTCTATCCATATGGGCTGAGTGATCTGAACAGCCTGTTACAAGTGTATCTCCCTTAGATATACTTAAACCTTGTAATACTATAAAATAAACTACTTATGTCTTATATATACCTCAACTATATGCCCACAAATTGTTATTGCAAATCTTTAAATTGCTACATTTTATAACTTTAAACTTTTCTCAACATCATTTCCTTTCTTCTTCTTTTTTTCCTCTCAAAGCTCAATTAAAATCCCCCCCATTAATATCATATTCATATTAATTACTACATAATCCAAAATTGTATAAATACAATTTCCCTTTCTTTACTTTTAGCATAGGCAAGCAGTGCTATAATTCTATATACCTGATTATGGCACCTGGGCTGTACAATAGTTAGTCTTCCCATCATTGCAAATGTTATATTCAATATTTCACTGATTTTCTACAAAATATAACTATGACTGAACATAGTTCCTTTCTTGGGTTCAATATGGTATCTCCTTCCCAAAGTTTCATTGGTTTTAATCTCTCTTCTTGTGTCAAAAATCTTACATCTTCCAATATTATTATTTCAATGTCACACTTACTACACCAATTTAGGATGCCTATTCTTCTACTTATATTTTGATACAATTTACATTTACTGAAAGCACTCTAAAGTTCTCATTATGTCTGTGTTATAGCTTACCAGAAATTGTGTAAATTTGAAGTATTTATCACATTTGCATTATCCATTTCCTTTCTTTTTCTGTTTTACACTTATCCCTTTAAACGTTTTGTCTCTTACTTTTTTTGCCAATGGAGTTCTTTTTTTACCTTTCACTCTTTTCCTATTTATATCTTCCTCATCACTTATTTCAGAACAGTTTTCTATATTATCTTCTGTTTCATTTTACTCTTTATCCTTATCTTTATTTTACCCTGATCTTGCTTCCCTACCTCCTCTTTTTCTTTTATCAGGACTGCCTCTTTTTCTTTTATTGGGACTACTACTTTTCTTTGTATACTGTCCTCACTTTTGTTTTCTTCTTTATCATTTTTGTCTAGATTGCAATCCTTCCATACATGCCCAATTTTGTTACATTTATAAGATTTCATTTCATACTTTTTTTACATTATGACCTATTTTCCCACAAATATAACATTTCTTCTTTTCACAGTTATTTATGAAATGATCATCTTTTCCACAGGAAAAACATGCTTTCAGTTGTCCTCAGTATTTTACAACACCTCTGTTACCCTCTGCATTTATCATACTAGTGATATGAATTTTTTTTTCTTTCTCCACTTTCAATACAATATGACAGTTCCATCCCCCAGTCCATAATACTCTGTTACTGTAGACTTTGCTAATGTCCATAACTTCTTCACAACGTTTGCTCAAATGTCTCTTTAATGTCTCGATTTCAACTTTACTTAAAAATCAAACATGTATTTTCTTTTTTGTCTCTCTGTGAAATGCTATAATCGCACAAGAATTCCATGGATTACAGTTCTTTTTCTTCTCATACTCCCCCCAAAACTTTCAAGAACAGAACCAGTCTCAATTTCACAAAATGTCTGTTTATGAATAAGAATAAAAGCTCTTACCTTCTGAGCCTTCACCAATGGGACTATTAAATTATCCCAAATGTCATACCTATCCATTTCTTTTTCTTCTTTATTCTGAATTTTCACCTTAAATTTCCAATTGTTGGTATTTCCTGTCCACTGTTCAATTCTCATCACTTTCCCTGCAGTTTCTTTAACAGCTTCCAATTCTTCTGATTGAATTTTATCCATAATTTCATCCCATGAATCATCTTTTCCAATTTCCAGCTTGCTCTGCAACAACAGTTTACCAAAATATCATCCTGCAACCTCCTGACTGGAGGGTTCTAATAACACATTCATCATTGTTTTGAACATTTGCTTTCAATGAAACAAACAAATTATACTGAAACCGCTCCTCAGAATCTTTTACAGCTTCAAACACTGCACAGGTGTTCACCTCTGTTCTATCCGCCATCTTGGAACTTCATCTTCTTGAATGCTGTTCTCCCAGCTGCCACAATGTTAGAAGTGGAATAAGTACTCTCCTAATGAGTAGGGGAAGTTCCTTGATCCCATGGACAAATTTCCCCTTGCAGTATAACTATCACTTTGGGTTTGCCCTGAAAGGAGGGATTAAGTCTAGTGGGGTTAACCTTGTATAAAAGGATAAATAAATAAATATATCTGTATTAATTTACATATAAACACTTCATTGTGCTAGAATGATAAGTGAGATGTCTAGTACTTTCAAAATAAAGAATTGGTTTATTTACTTCAAAGCCACCATACAGACAGCCATCATTTGCTTTTTCTTTTATGCCTTGTGTTTTCACTTTGTAAGACCTGAAGGGTTGGATGTGCAGTATGACAGTGTAAGTACTTCCATGAGTAAAGCCTTCTGCATAGCCTCACTCCATTTAAGACAGGTACTTCTGCCCATCTCTAGTCCCCATTGAGGATTGTAGGCATTGTACATGCTGGGACACATGCCCCCACTTCCACCCTGAGAGAGGTGAACAGGCTATGTCTCGTCATTTCCTTCCCTTCCCTATCAGGTCCTCCAGTTCCTGGGTCACTAATTGAAAAGTCAGGCCTTCTTTCAGTGTTCTCAACCTGTTATCTTCAATATCAGGAATAAAATCAAGGGCTGTAAATCAAGGACACTTTATATACTGGTTCTATAAATGTAGAAATTTGACAAATTAAGAAGACATGGATTAACATGCATTATCTGAAATCAAGTAAATTTGTAACTTTAATTGTTGCATTTGTTTCACACTAATCCACTAACATTTCTCAGAAACAAATCTATAATTTTAAGATGTCTGGACAGGGCCAGGTTTTGAGCCTAAATCAGGGAAGTCCCTGAAAATTAGACACAGCTGAGAGATATGGCTTCATTCCTCTATAATATGGAACCAGCCAACAAATCTAACATTCATAACACTTTCAAAAGTTTATTAGATCAGTTCATGGGAGATAAGCTATATCATTTTTATGTTTGCTCTGATGGCCTTTGGTGTTCACTGTGTACATATATTTGTCTATTGACTATTGTCTGACTATTAACAACCAAGGTTAATATGAACTATGTAAGTCTAATATCCGCCCTCAGTCCTAACATTATCCCTAAAGTCTGTAATTTATAACTCTAACCCTAACTTTGTGTCAAGCTATTGGATATGTTCTGAAAGAGTAAGGAAAAGATTAAATCTGATGTTATTAATATTCTTTCCATTCAACACTGATGGGTTCATTTCTGAGTCCTCGGAACCGAGTTGGCCTTTTTACCAAGCTCGCGCCATACAAAAAAACTCTCCAGCTAAGTCACTACCCAGAATGCTCTTCTCCCTGTTACCTCAGATCTTGTTTGCCGCATAGCTGTAAAGCCACGTCTCAGCCCAGCTCTCAGCAAAGTGGAACTTTATTTTATATTTGTGTGGAAAAATTTTGATATCTTCATATTTTATTGAGCGAATAGTATTTATAGTGTGTTTTCTTCTGTCTGACCTTGTTTTTTTTTCTTCTCTACTCTACCCGTTGTTACCATTGATATCACTGTGTTGCTATAATTGTGACTTCTTTGAACGGTGTTTGACTAATTGGATTATACTGTTGGCCTGTGGTGTCTCTTTATCAAGATGTCGGATAAGAAGGGTACTTCAGGTTTTAAGCACTGTGCTTCATGTAATGGCAAGCTGCCTAATAGTAATTCTCACGATGACTGTGTGTACTGTTTGGGAGTGCCCCACCTTTCGGTGCAGCCTCATTGTGACATTTGTCAGAGTTTCAGTCAATGCACTCTTAATGAGCACAAAAATGAACTGATTCTGAAAGGGTTACTCAAGTCTCCTTTATCAGAGGCCATTTCTGCGATGGAGGTCTTAACCCCTTCTACTAAAGACAAAAAGATATCCCACTTGGTTCCCTCCTCACCATCGAGTGGTCAGGGCAAGCCTGTGAAATCAAAGGTCCCAAAGTTGTCTTCAGAGCATAAATCTGCCTCTAGGGTCCCATCGTCCTTGGCTTCGACCATCTCAAAACCTTTGATACCGGTGCCAGTTTCAGCACAGGTCCTGCCTCTGGCATCGATTATAGACGTTACTATGCCTATTTTGACTTCGGCACCTATGGCCACTTCGGCTCAGGGCATACCTTTGTCTACTTCATTAGTTACCATTTTGGACTGACCGTTTAAGCTCTGAGTGCCACTTTGGCACCGAGCATTGTACCGACTTTACTGGATTTGACCCCTTTACTCCCGGTCTCGAAACTTGAGACTTCGGTGTCAGCAGACCTTGCACCATGGACCTGATACTCCCCTTCCATAGATCCGTTTCTGGGCCAAGCATATAGCCCCTTCATTGAATGTCCTGTCTCTCTGTCTGGAGTATCCACTAGATCCACCTGGAGCCTGCCAGAACATGATGTGGTGCATCTTGTGGACCAGCTGTTAGCCAGGAGGATACCCACACTTTCTAAGACCCATCCACCTGCAGGACTTGGGTTGACTTATCCAAGGACTCCATCTTACACTCCTCCTTTGACCATCTTGGTTCCAAAGCCTTCTGCTCTGACATCCTTCTTGGAACCCATCACCTCTGTGCCTACAGTGCATCTCACTCTGGCAATGAGTTTGCCCCTTTGGTCTTCAGTTCCTGTGGAACCGGTCCTTCCTCAATCTGGGGATTGGGGAACAAGTGCTTTGGCCCATGACATAGAGCTGTCTTTTTCTTCAGTTCCATCCTCAGCACCAATAGCCGTGTCCATACCAATCCTGCTTGAGGCTCCACCCATAGGGGCAGGTTTGTTGGAGTGGGATGTGACCCCTGTTCCGAGGTTGTCTTTCTCAGTTCTGGGCTTCCATTCCTCTTCGGGCAGGCCTGCCTTCCACGCGATGGAGAGGACTCTTGCTTCTGGCAACACTCCTTTGACGTCAGAACCCCAGTTTTCACCCCTGAGCTGCAGCTGTCACAGACCACCTCCCAGGGGCACCAGGCAGAGAAGCCACAGGACACGCCTGTTCAGGGTACCAGCTTTTCCAAGTCCTCCTCAGAGACCCCCACTGAGGAGCCCCCCTCAAAAGCGGACATGCAAGAGGAAGCACATTGACTCACCCGTTGAGTCCTTAACTGAAGACACAGATTACGATGATGGTGAAGGTTCCCCATGGTCACCTCCTGATGATGTCTCCTTTGGAGACATCCTGGAAATGCTAAACCAGAGAGGAAACTGGAAGCCCTTTAACCCTTCGTCTGAGGAGTCTGTGTTGCTGCAAGCTTTCCGTGCCTGGTCTTCTACCTCTTGGGTAACAGCGACTGCTGACGAGCTCATCCAGCTCATCATGCAGCACGCTCAGAAGGGCTCTGATTCCATTGAGGTGATCCCTCTGAGACCAGACAAAATTCTTTCGCCTCCTGAGGAGAACCCGCATTGGTCCAAAGGGTTATCAGTCGATGCTATGGTGGTGGTGGTGGCCATGAAAAAGGGCTTGGCTGAGGAAAGTCCTGCTATCCATCCACCCAACAGGGAGTTGTGGGTGGTGGACAGACTTGGGAGGCGTGTTTTTGCATCAGGGACTATTTCTATATGGTTCCTGAACTATTTGGCACATTTTACAAGGCTCCAGAGGGACTTGATCTCTGAACTCTCTGCGACACTCGCAGGACAGTTGTCTGATAAGGTCAGGGACAAAGTGGCCTCACAGCTCGCAACCCTGAAATCAATATCCAACTCATCCATGAGATTGTTTTCACATGCAACCAAAGGGATGGCTAGAGCAGCGGGTTCAGGCATTGTTATGAGATGTCATGCCTGGATGCGCATTTGTGACCTCGTGGACCCCTTCAAGTCTTCCTTTCTGAATGCTCCCATCGAAGCTTCATCCCTTTTTGGCTCCAAAGTGAAGGACACAGTAGTCAGGTGCGAGCAAGATGCAAAGACCCTTTCTAACATAGGCCTATGGTTTTCCAATCCTCAACATACCTTCTCCAGGAATTAGAGGAGTGGAAAAATGTGGCACAAACAATCTCAGGGTCCTTTCCGTGCCGCACATGGTGATGATACCCACAGGGGCAGAGGGGGTAACAATTCTGGAAGATGCCCCTACAGAGGCAGAGGGGGTCCTCATAACCAAGGCTCCAGGAATTCCTTCTCTGGACAGCCTTATCAGCATTCCTAAGGAGCAGCCCGATTGCTTATTTCTGGAAGCAGTTGGGGGTCATTTCTCTCTCTGCACCCAGCTGCCTGGCAATCCATTACCATCAATCATTGGGTGCAGAGCATCATTACCAGAGGTTACGCCATTCCCCTTTCTTGTCAGCCAAACCTTTCAAGAAAACTTCCCGACATTCCACCCAGTCAAAGAGAAGCAGCTTCAGAGATTATAAAGCTGCTTCAAAAAAGAGTCATCCATCCAGTCCCACCAGACCAGCGTGGATCCGGATTTTACTCAAGATTCATTTTGGTGCCAAAAAAGACAGGGGACTGGAGACCCATTTTGGATCTCAGCAGCTTAAACAAGTCTGTCACCCAAACCAAATTCTGGATGGTCACGGTTCAGTCCATTCTTCCCTTTTTAAGAGAATGTGATTAGATGTGCTTGATAGATGTCCGGGATGCGTATTACCCGTCTGGCTAGGG
Organism: Protopterus annectens; assembly: GCF_019279795.1. Taxonomy (NCBI): domain Eukaryota; kingdom Metazoa; phylum Chordata; order Ceratodontiformes; family Protopteridae; genus Protopterus; species Protopterus annectens. The sequence goes on along the minus strand of NC_056746.1, from coordinate 257,447,488 downwards.
GCCAGTCATTATCAATTCCGTGCCCTGCTGTTTAGTCTCTCTACAGTCCCCAGAGGGTTCACAAAATGCATGGTAGTGGTAACATCTCACTTGAGACTACAAGGATTCAGGGTGTTTCCATATCTGGATGACTGGCTCCTCAATGCCCCCACCAAGCATCTTCTGGTAACAGCACTGCATTATACTCTCTCTCTGGCAAAATTGTTGGGAATAATGATACATTGGGAAAAGTCGAACCTTACTCCTACACAACAAATAGAGTTCATTGGAGCAGTGTTCAGTACTCAGTCCTGTCTAGTATCACTCCCAATTCACAGACTCCACCGATTGAGGCTTCAGCTCCGAGTGATACTCTCTCAAACAAAAGTCTCAGCAAGGGAAGTTCTTCAGGCCCTAGGTTCTATGGCAGCTTCAATCCCGATAGTGCCTCTGGCGAAGCTACATATGCGGATCCTGCAATGGCTCCTTCTTTGTCAACGGTTCCCAAACTATCACCCCCTCTATTACCAGATTCGAATAACCAACTCCTGCAAACAGGACCTCCTTTGGTGGATGCCCATTTCAATCCCCTCAGCCTAGAACCATTGTGACCACTGATACTTCCCTGATTGGGTTGGGGTGGCCATTTCCAGGGAAAGACAGTCCAAGGCACATGGTCCACCTCAGAGGCCCACCTGCATATCAGTGTTCTGGAACTGAGAGCTGTGCTATTAGAGTTGCAGGGCTTTTATTTGGCACTCCCTTCTGGGACAATTGCGATTCAGTCAGACAATATGTCAGTGGTCTGGTATATCAATAAGCAAGGAGGAACCAAGTCCTACCCCCTATGTCAAGAAGCCATGAGAACTTGGCAGTGGGTGATAGCTTCCAATCGCTTTCTGATAACAACACATATCCCAGGGAGCTCAAATGTGATTGTGGACAAATTGAGCAGATGCATCCTCATGCCTCACGAGTGGTCTTTCAACCCTGAGGTGGGGACAGAAATCTTCAGCTACTGAGGTCAGCCTTGCTGTGACCTTTTCACCTCACCATTGAACAACAAGTGCAGCAGCTATTTCACCCTACGTCCCCCGGAGGGAGAGTCACCGAGGGACGGTCTACTCCATGATTGGCCCACGGGACGTCTTTATGCTTATCCTTCCAGCCCCCTGATTCCACAATTCCTAAAGAAAGATCTTCGGTTGAGATGCAAGGTGATCCTCATAGCTCCGTCTCGACAAGTTTGGTTCCCCTTCCTTTGGTCTCACCTAGTATACCCGCCATGGATTCTGGACCCTCTACTAGATCTGATCATTCACCCCCAAGGGCTGTGTCACCCAAATCTGTCCAGTCTCAAGCTGACAGCTTGGTTTCTCCACTTCCATTAGTCGCCAGGCAAGCTAATCTTTCCTCGCCTGTTCGAGACATAATTCTAGCCTCTCATAAACCATCCACCAGAAGACTATATCAGGATAAATTGAAAAGGTTCTCCATCTGGTCCAAGGATAACATGCTAGACCCGTATTTGGCTCCAGTAACTGCAGTGCTTCAATACCGGCTAAGTATTTTGATAATGGAGCCTCTGCCTCAACCGTATGAGTACATCTAGTGGCAATTTCTAATTTCTACAATCGTATAGATGGCACCCCTCATCTCTTTATGGCTTTGCAAGGCCTTTCTCAAGGGGACTTCTCATATCAGCCCTCCTGTCAGACAGCCCGTGGAACTATGGAATCTCACATTAGTCCATCAGTCTTTGACTCAAAAACCTTTTGAACCTGCTGCAGAGTGTGACCTAAAGTTTTTGTCTTGGAAATCCTTGTTCTTGGTAGCCATCACATCTGCCAGAAGGGTCTCGGAGCTGTAGGCATTGTGTATCAATAGGCCCTATCTGGTCTTTCATAAAGACAGAGTATCACTTCGGACGAATCCATCTTTCCTTCCCAAAGTTGTTTCTGAATTCTCCATAAACCAGACCATTGATCTGCCAGTGTTCTTTCCAAATTTTGCTAATAGAGGAGAGTACTGCCTTCACTTCTTAGACGTAGATAGACAATTGAGATTATACCTAGACAGGACCAAACCTATCCATAAATCTGAACAGCTTTTCATCTCCTTTTCTGGGCCCAGAATGGGAGAGGCTGTTTCCATAGTTACATTATTAAAATGACTAAGGGACTGTATACGTTTCATCTATTCCCTCAGTAATGAAACTATGCCAAAAGTTAAAGCTCACTCCACTAGATCTATGGCAACATCTGTAGCTTTCCATTACAGGGCTTCCACGGATGACATCTGCACAGCAGCTACTTGGGCTAAGCCTCATACATTTATCAGTCATTACAAATTGGACTTGGTCTCCAAAGGGAGAGCTGCCTTCGGCTCAGTGGTGCTTAGGAATGTTCTTCCATGACGGCCACCCATGGACCTCAAGGTAGCTTGGGATTCTGTCTCATCAGTGATGAATGGAAAGAAGATTAACAAAATCAGATAAAAAAGTTATGTCTTACCATAACATTCCATCTGTACTGTTTATCTTCTTTTATTCATCACTTCCCACCCTCCTTCCCTCTCCAAAGGCTCCTGGGGGATACTTTGGGTCTAAGTGGTTTCCTAAGGTATTTGCACAAAAGTGGCCTTGGCTTTACTTCTCTTTCTCTAGCAAACTTGATCTGAGGTAACAGGGAGAAGGCATTCTGGGTAGAGACTTAGCTTAAGAGTTTTTTTGGCTGGCGTGAGCTTGGTAAAAAGGCCGACTCAGTTCCGAGGGCTCGGAACCGAATCCATCAGTGATGCATGAAAGAAGATAAACAACACAGCTGGAACATTATGGTAAGACATAACTTCTTTTTTATGCACCAGCTTGGGGTAATTTAAAAAATATTAAAATCACATTACAAAGTGTGTATGGAAAGTAATGACTTTTGTTCATAAAAAAGTATGTCTGTTAAGGTGGCATGAGGCACAGTGCTTTAGACACTGAACCTCAACCCCCACAGATCACATACTGACCTGTTGGTTTCATTATTTAGTTGTAGAGAAATACTTTGTAAAATAATACATATGACTAATTTCAAAGCATCAGGAATAAAATTGTTTTGGATTGATTTCATACCAATAAAAATGTGGAAAGAGCATGCTGCAAGGATAAATTCTTAAATCCATGCTGCACTCTCCCTCACTCAGTGACACTTTTGCTGATGTTTGCTACCACAGTTTTAGCACCACATGTCTACTTCTAAGTCTGTTTCATGTCGTTTGGATTAGGAGAAGTTGGAAGGGAATGTAGCTTTGAAGTAGCAGTTCTGTGGCAGTATATTATTTGTGCATGGGGGGTGCACCATCAGTTTTAGGTAGTGGATCAAGGAAGTTATTATTCATTTAATTATTACCTAGACAATTAACAATGAGCCAGAAGTCCTTTTAGAGGGTTAGATGCTCAGTGGATACATGCATAAATTCACAGAAGCTATGTACAAGTAGTAACTATATTAAATTAAGCATGTAACAGAAGAATAATTTGCAGTTGTACCAATGTGGCAATATTGTGAGTAATCAGCTGTCAAGGAGAGACACTTCATGTAACCAGGGCACATTAAGCAGAGTACTCAAGAGATTAATAATACATTTAATGAAAGTCTGTCATAAGCTGTGTTAATATTAAATCCAGTGTTCTTTATTTTCGTATTTCAACCTATGGCTTTTCAGATCTGACTGCATGTGACCTCGGCACCAACTCTGAAGCTTCTTATCGTTCCAGGGCTCTGACCCCTCCATGACTCTGTATACTCCACCCTAATACCTCAGATCCCATTTTCCACCGTAGACTTTGGATGTGTTTTTGAGTGCTACTTTTTGCAACATGCATCATATTTTGGACTGAAGCTATCACTTCTTCCCTACTGAGAATTTCTTGAAACTCCATTTTTCTAGCTAGTTTGGTTTTTCATATTTAGGTGTCTTATATTAGTATAAAGTTAGGTAGCTGTAGTGTTAGGCCTTTATACAGTGTTTATATCACATTTTAATAGTTGTTTTTCAAATAGTTTTAGATATTTAGATGGCATATAAACTATTAGTCATTGTTTCTATTTAGAAATTTAGCTAGATACATAGTTATACATTTTGTCTGGTACAGCAGTATTTACTTTGTTCTTTGTAAATATGGGTGCTGTGACTTCACCATATCTGATTCCCGGGGCTTTAAGACGTGTGCTCAAAGCAGGCACAAGTTGCATCCCCAAGACCCTCATTTGCTCTGTGAATATTGTTTGGGTCTTGCCCACCTGGAGTCTGATTGCCAGTCTTGTGCATCTTTTAGTTCCAGGCTCTTCAGATTTGGAGAGAAAAACTTATAGCAAAGTGTTTACTACCTTCACAGACAGGGGTTTCAACTTCTACAGGTTCTTCTTCCACATCTGCTTCTCCAACTAAGAGAGTGGATAAATCTTTGGATAAATCTAAGTCTAAGGAAAACCAAAGAACAGAGATAAGGAAAAGGAGAAATATAAGCCCAACAGGATCGAAAAACCTGATTCAGATTCATCCAGGAAATGTTCTTCTGATCTGGTGTTACCAGTCAGACCAGACGCAAAATTGGCTTGAAGATTGGAACCCTCAGCTCCTCAGCACTACTCCCCTTCTCCTAGGCCCCGGTTCTTGCTGTAATTGGTGAATTCTCCAGGAAAGGAGATTCTCTAGACCACCATCAATGGCCTTTTTCTCCTGATCATCTCAAAGGCTTACTGAACAGGATGTCAATAGGCTAATGCGGATGATTCTCAAGACTGAGATTTAACTTAGGTTTCTGTTGGTACCATCCACCTGGAATGTACCGAGTATTGGCCCAACATACGCTCCACTTTTTTCTCTGGTACCAGTCCATCTTACACTGGAACTGGTTGCACTGGTCCTGACCTGCACTGAAGGTCAACAGTCATAGTTATGTTGACCCCCGGCAACATCTCTTTCTATCTTGACTCTGAAGCAGTCAAATCAGGGAGAGACTCGCATGTGAAGTGTCAGCACTGGGGTTTGAAGGAAGTGATCGACACCAGTGCTTTTGGAAGCATCCCAGCCACTCAAGGTCAGCCTCAAGGTCGAGGCACATTGGCATCTTTGGATATCCTTTGTCCTTGAACAGGGGTAGGTCTTCAGAACCAATTGCATCTTCAACCTTCGAGGCTTTTCAGAGGGTCTTGGCTATGTCTAAGGAGAAGGCCCCTCTAGCCAGTTTGGCTTCACTCAAACTCCAACAGGATTCTGATTCTTCTTCCTCCTATCATACTACTATACAGCAATAGTTGCAACTGCAAGCTTCTGAGATTCCATGCTATATTAGCTCCCAGCCTGATTCTGAGCCTTGTGATCTCCCACGAGAAATGGCCTTAAGAAGCAGACATGCAGATGGAAGCACATAGACTCATCTCCAGAGTCCTTCTCTGAATACAGTGATTTGGATGAAGGTGAAATGTCTCCCTTCTCCCCCCAGAAGACATTGGCTTTGGAAAAATCCTTGAACTGATGAAGCAGAGTGGGAGATAGTCCATCCAAGACCCCTTGCTTGACAAGTCAGTGTTCTTGGAAGCTTTTGTTTCTGACCCAGCATTTTCTTGGGTGGTACCTATTGATTCATTCATCGGTCTTCTTGCTCAATGAGCATGGAAGGGGAAGGACCCAGATGTAGAGGAGCCCATCCCTGAGAAAGCAGACAGAATTTTGGCAGTGCCAAAAGACAGAAAACATTGGTGCAGTGGTCCTCCAATAGATGCTATGGTAATAGCAGCAGCCACGAAAAATAATTATCTGAGGAAAGCTCCTTTGTTCATTCCCTCTAACAGGGAGTCTAAGGTAATGGGCAGGTTTGGGAAATAGACTTATGCCTCAGTGACTTTTGCTCTCAGATTGTTGAATTATTCAGCTCACGTTACTAGGTTCCAAAGGAATTTGACTAAGGAACTCTCCAAATCTGTGTCAGGTATATTGCCTGCAGATGTTCAGAAGATGGTGGACTCCCAGCTATCTAATCTACAGTCAACCTTCAATGTAGCCATGTGACTGCTTTCTAATGCAACTGATGGCACAGCCAGGGCGGCAGGCATTGGCATCACCATGCATCTCCATGCCTGGATGCACCTTTGTGACTTCACAGGAAGCTGTAAAGTACCCTTTGTAAATGCTCATTATGATGGATCAGCACTTTTCAGACCCAAAGTTAGACACTCTTCCCAGCACCCAGCAGGATGGTAAGATTCTCTCTACAGTAGGAATCCTGTTTTCCACTTTACAAAGATCCTTCTTTAGGAATTGAAGGATGGGGAAAAAGATGTTTTTTTCTGAAAATCACAGAGTTCTTTCTGTGATTCTCCTGGTGATAGACCTCCTTGTGGCAGAGCCTAAGGTAATTCATATGGATGTAGCACTAGAAGCAGGGGTGGACTGTACAACCAGGGCTTCCATGGTCCCTTTTCTGAGAGGCCCTATCAGTGTCCCTGAATGGTTTCCTGACTGCTGCACTCTGGAGGCAGTCGGAGGGGTGCTTGTCATTGCACTCACAAAACTAGCAAAACATAACTAAAGATTAATCGGTGTTAAAGATAATTTCCAGAGGCTAGTCGATTCCCTTTTCCTTTTCTCCTCAGAAAAACAGGAATGTCCCTGATGTTCCACACAGTCAGTGGAAACCAGAAACAGTAGAAGTTTCAAAACTGCTAGAAGAAAGAGTCATCCAAACGGTCCCCTAAGGCCAGTTAGAATCTAGAGCCTATTCAAGGTTCTGTTTTGTAACAAAAAAGAAGGGGGACCTCAGACCCATTCTGGATCTCAGGTCACCTAAATCAGTTTGTAAAACAGATAAAATTCAGGATGGTCACGATTCAGTCCATACTGCCTTTGTTGAGGAAGGATGATTGGATGTGCTTGATAGATCTCCAGGATGCTTAATATCATTTGAAGACAGAGAATCTCTCCAGGAGATTCCTCTGTTTCTAGCTGGGATCCAATCAGTATCAGTTCAGAGCCCTGCCTTTTAGTCTCACCACAGCTGCCAGGGAGTTCACCAAGATAATGGCAGTGGTGGCAGTGATCTAGCAGCTGCTATGGATCCAAATTTTCCCTTACCTTGATGAATAGCTTCTAACTGCTATCTCTGAACATCTGCTGCTACACCATGTGGATCTTGTCCTCCAATTGTTACTGAGCTTAGGAATAACAGTAAAGTTTCCCAAGTGTCATCTGACAACAACCCAATGAATAGAATTTATAAGATGCTACCTCAATACCAACCACCAGTTTTCCTTATTCCAGAGTTTTATATTTATATCTAGCAGTCATGTGGGTGCTTCATCATCTCTCACCACCAGTGAGGTTGATCTTTCACCTGTTGGGTCTAATGGCATCCTCAATTTTGATGGTCCAACTAGCCAGATACCAAATAAGAGTGCTCCTGTGGACCCCTCACAGTACAATGGTCTCAGAACATTCACCTGTTACATGCAAAGATTCGGCTCACTCGGATCTACAGATGTCACATTGCCTGGTGGATTACATCCTCTTCAGTGACCAAGGTTTTTCTGTCCCACACAGAGTCTTCAGTAGCTGTAATAACCACATGAACCTCCCATTTAAGGTGTGGGTGGGGGGGCATTTTGAAGGAAGGATAGTCCAAGGTGCATTGATGCCCATAGAGGCTAATCTTCACATCAATATCTTGAAGATGAGGGCAGTCCTCCTAGCACTGTAGGCATTCCAGGATCTCCTCTTCAAGAGTGTAGTTTCCATACAGACAGACAATATGATGGTGGTATGGTGCAGCAACAAATAGGGGGAATCATTCCTATCTGTTGTGGTGACACCCCATGAGAGTTTGTCAATGGGCAATGTCTTCACACCGCTTTCTAATACTGATGCACATCCAGGGATCATCAAATGTTTTAGTGGACAAATTGGGCAAGTTCTGACACCTTGCAAGTGATCCCTCCTCCCTTACCTGAAATTAACAAGTTCATATAGAAATCTGGGCAGTGCAAAAATAAGAGTGATCCTCATTGCCCCTTCTGGCCCCTGACAATCATGGTTCCCCTTCCTGTGGCCTTTACTGGTACATGCTCCTTGGTTGCTGAGTCAATATCCAAATCGCCTAACTCACCCATCCAGATTTTCTCCTCCACGCCAGAAGTCCATGAAGTTAACCGCATGGTTTCTCCTATTTTGACCATAGCCAGAGATACCAGGCTCCGCACTATGGTTGTCAGAATTGTTTGTGTCTCAGAAACCAGCCATAAAAAAGGTATACCATAGTAAATGGAAGAGATTCTCTGTCTGGGCTGTCTCCAAAGGACTGGACCCTTTTTCAGCACCCATTTTGTCCGTATTAGAATTTTTATCTGAACTCTTTGACAAAGGGTCTATTTATTTTACTATCAAAGTTCAAATGGCAACTATCTCAAACTTCCATATTGGCCATAATGACTCTTCCATTGCTTCCCTAAATATTTCTAAAGCCTTTTTGAGAGGGAATTCTCTTTTAAGAACTCCCATCAGAGACACAGTTCCCCCATGGGATATTGCCATTATGCTTCAGGCTCTAACTCAATGTCCCTTTGAGTGGTTTTTACTACGTCTGGTCTTGTTTTGTGGTTGAGCTGTTATTCATGGACAGTGATCTGAATATAGACTTGTTGAGGGTGTTTCGAGAGGATTAATAAACGCTGTTTGGACACTGGTCTTGTGGTTTTTACTACGTCTGGTCTTGTTTTGTGGTTGAGCTGTTATTCATGGCCAGTGATCTGAATATAGACTTGCTGAGGGTGTTTCAAGGGGATTAATAAATGCTGTTTGGACACTGGTCTTGTGGTTTTTACTACATTTGGTCTTGTTTTGTGATTGAGCTCTCAATCTCCCTTTGAGCCTGTTGCCACAGTAAATCTAAAATTCTTGACCTGGAAAATAACTTTTCTGGTGGTGGTTACATCAGCCAGGTGGATTTCAGAATTACAGGCACTTTCATGCAAACCTGCCTGTCTGTTTTTTCAAAATACAGAGTTTTTCTAAGAGCTAATGTATTCTTTATCCCGAAGGTGGCATTTGAAGTAAACTTAAATCAGTCAATACGTTTACCAGTATTTTTCACAGATACTGAAACAGAGGCGAATATTTTTGCATATCTTGGATGTTCATCGTCAACTCAGGTTCAGTCTTCATAGAACAAAACAATTCAGGAAATCCAGTCAGTTGGTTATTGCTTTTTCAAAGCCAAAATTAGGTAAAGCTTCTGCCAGAGTTACCCTTTCAAGATGATTGTTGGCATTTCTTCTAGCTGTACAGTCTAAGCATAAGTCTCATTCCACGAGAGCAATATCTGCTTTAACAGCCTTTTCTAGAAGACTTTCCATTGATGACATTTGTGTTGCAGTGACTTGGTCCATGGTCCATACTTTTCTGTCTCATTATAAGCTGGATGGACATTCTAGATAATGGTCTTCTTTTGTCTCCACCATCCTCAGGAACGTCCTTCCTTGATAGCACCCAGAGAGACAACATGGGACTCGGATTGGGAGGGTGCCCTAATGGTTAAGGTGTTTGCCTTGCAAGCACAAGGTGCAGGGTTTGAGTCTCACAAGGGATAATTGGCTAGGCTTAAAATGGCTCACAAGGGCAGTTAGCTTAGTACTAATCTATGAACCTATGATTATACCCTCATTGACTCTCTTCAAGAGGAATCTTGATGAGTGGATGGGAGATCGTAGGTTTACCCCAGGTATCACTTCTGTGTCACTGTTAGACAGAGACACAGTATACTAACCTCGAAAAAGGGCATAGCAAAATTAATTTAAAATGGGTGGCGAAAGCCAAACACACTCTGGCTAGGCTTATAAATGCCCTAGGGCAGATAACCTAGTATGAACCTATGAACCTATGTGTTGAATCAGATGAAAACAGATAGCACTGGATATGAAACTTGCATACTTAGCATAATGATAGCTCAATGTCTGTTTTTTGTCCAGTTCAACCTTCCTCCCTCCTTCCAGAATTGATATATATGACTTTGCAGTGACCGGGGGGGGGGGGGTTACTACTCAACACCCTGTCTGTAAACAATCCTGTTCTGTTGCCTTCTTTTCACCTTTTTATTTTAGATGCAAGCAAGTATTATCATATTTATACAGTTGTAGATCTTTTTGTGTTGGATGGGGAGCAAACACAATCTGAGGTATTAGGGTGTAGTACAGGGAATTATGGGTATGGGAGGAGTGAGAGCTCTGGAACCGAAAGAAGCTTCAGAGTCCGTGATAAGGTCAAACTAGTATCTGGTCAGTTCTGATAAACAATATGTTGAACCAGACGAAAATCAGATAACATTGATCTATTGTTTTGTTAAGTACATAACTTTTTTTTCTGATATTTCAGGACTAGAATGTAATCAGGAGGTTTGGTGATACTTAACCACTGCTACAGTTTTAACATTTCATGGAAGGAAATGCATCTTAATGTAGGTTAATTGCTAGAATTTTGATGCTCTAAAATGAACATGTATACCAAACTATATGAAAACATTTTATTGTAAAATCTAGAAAAATCTTAAATCTATATTTAAACATTTTATACATTACAAAAACACAAATAATTATGTGCTTTAAAACAACTGGAGCAAAAGGTATTTTTATAGCATGCACATCCTTAAATTCGTATTCAAGTTGGGCTCTTTACAAAGGTCATTTGCATGGAACAGATCGAGAAAAGAAGAAGAGTAAGGGAAGAGCGAACAAGAATCCTGTTATGCCATGGAGTACTGCAATTTAAGGTAGTTTGTGTCTAACAGAAGGATTCAAATGTCCATGGCTGGATAGTAAGGAGGCAAAAAAATTAACAAACATTCTGAAAAATAGAAAAGCATGAATTAATGTAAAAAGATCAGAATGAAAGCTAAACATTAATCCGTCAATTAATACCTAACAGAAATGCAGTAAAAATATGCGTTAGGAATTTCAGAGTCATGATTACTTAAAGATTCAGGTTACAATTTAGATACCTTCTAAAACATGTATAGAGTGTTGCACAATAAAGAATCCAGCACTGTTCAGTTATATAGCAGCAAGTGCTGTTAATAAGAGCTGCACATTTATATTCCACGGTCCAAACTACCACTATTAACTGTAACATTTAACCTAGTGGTCATCCCTTCTCATAAAATCTCCTGGCTGTAATTTGCAAGCAGTTAGCAAGGCTTCAACTTCAGTCATAATTTCAGTTTTGTTCCTTGCATTTCAAAAATGCAATATCATCATCTTTATATTTCAACAGTGCAATTGGGTGACTTAGTCTTGATGGCATCAGAGATGACCTTTGCTCCTGATTCTCCAATGTGATTTCCCTGGAGACTGAAACAGACAAAATAATCACATTAATGTTTTTATTTGTATTTGTAGAAATGGGATCCAGTTCATAATGAGCAGAATATAAACTGGCAATGTGTGCAATAGTTAATTTATGATTTTATGTACTTTCAGTCACCCTTGAAGTCTACATTAGTGGTCTAGGACCCAAACACAGCCACTTGTAACATGCTTATCACTAAGAATATGCAGGACAGTTTAAAGAGCAGAAGGATGTTAATCTGATCATAATCCCTTAAAGTTAAGGGAATATAAAAGATTTGTTATTCAAATGAAAACAAAAGCTTCAGTCAAAATCTTATCAACTTTTTTCTGAGTGTGACAGCTCTCTGCAAAGGCCACGTGAAGGCCATTAGCCTTACACTTTTCTAAGTAATATAACCAGCTCTTGCTTACAGTCTAGTAACTACTATGACCAGCTCCCTGGACAAGCCATGTAAGAGACTCTGCTAGCTAATATAACCAACTCTTTGCATGTACTCATGGAAGGGAGTCTACCCATAACCCACTCCTTGCAGTCTACTAGTATGACCAACTCCCTGCACAAATCATGTAGAGGGCTTTACCATTTCACTGTTCTAATAGATGTAACCATCTTCCAGCACACAGACATGTGAGGAAGGTCTAGACTTACACTCTGCTATATAATATATCTAGTTCATACATATTCTCTGAACTAATATAACTAATTCCTCTCAAACAAACCATATGAAGAACTCTGCAATTACACTCTGCTAACTAATATAATCACGTTGATAAGTGTTAACATCTTGTTTGTGATGATCTAGTAAAAGAGGTTGTTTCACCTCTAGTTTATAAAAAGTGGTGCTTTTCCCAGATTCAGATGCATTCACCAAAAATAGCATGAAAGAGACCATTTTGCTGAACTGCCCTTCTCCCATCACTAACACTGTTAGTCTGTGTGTTGCTTTACAGCAGTAGAATCTTGTGAAAAAGAATGTCATACTGGCAGCTATCAGATGACTGTTTCTTTTTAAGATACCAGATCATAGCCGCATTGCAGACTAGCCATGGTAACTTAGGATATAGCTTCACACATTCTGTCAGAGCAAAATTGTGTGGTAGACAAGCTGAGCAGGGCAAGGACAAACCCTCGTGAATGGAAACTAGATCAGGGGGGTCTTCCAAGATGTGATCCATTTCCTTCCTCTCTGAATAATCAGCTGGCAAGATTCTGCTCCGTGACTCCATGCAAGAAGACCTGAAAGACAGATGGCTTTTCTTTTTTAGACATGCTTTTCCACCCTTTTCACTGATATCAAGGGGACTTCTGAAGCTTCAGAAAGTCCCACAGGATCATTGTAGTGACTCCCTTCTGGCCCAGGCAACAGTGGCTCTCCTTTCTTTTGGAAATGGCCAGGGGCAATTACCACATGCACCCTCACTGAATGGATCTAATCACACAAGATCAGGGGTATTTGATACTCCCTGATGCCAATCAACTTCACTTGACGATAGGATCATAATTCCCTTTGGGAATCTGTTTGCTGAGAATGTACAACAGGTATTAATGGATGCAGGAAAGCCTGCTACTAGAAAATCATATATTAGCAAATGGAAAAGGTTTTCTAATTGGTGCCAACAACATAACCAGCACCTATTCAGGGCTTGCTGTTCTCTGGTTTTACAACATTTGTGTGAGTTACTATCCTATGGTCTTTCTTTTTCTTCTAATAAGGTTCACTTATCATTGCTTTCAGCATATCTGCCCATAGATGCCCCTCTTTCAATGCATTCTCCTGTGAAAATGTGTTTGAAAGGAGTTTTGCATAAGAGGCCTCCATGAAAACCAGTGGTCCCTCTTTGGTATCTTAATTTTGTGTTAGAGGAGGTAACATTTGCTCCATTTGTACCAGCTAACTTGAAGTTCTTGATTCCTCTAACCTGTACAAGAAAGTATCTGAGTTGCAAGCTCTTATACTGCGTCAACCTTATCTCATTTTCCACTAGGACAGGGTTTCTTTGAGAACTAATCCTTCTTTTATGCCTGAAGTGCTATCCAAGTTTACATTAAGCCAAACTATCCATCTGCCTGTTTTCTTTCCTGAACCTACAAATGAGGGAGATAGGATACTTCTTACCTTGGATACCCCCAGACAAGTCAGGTACTATCTTGACAAAACTAAATCTTTCAGATCTATCAGTTGTTCAATTCTTGTGAAGTTAATAGTAACGAACACCCTGTTTCAAAGCAGACTGTTTACAAATGGTTGTCTAAGGTTAATACTTTCCTTTATACTTACCACAACAAAACTATTCCAGGCAGGGTCAAGGCTCACTCTGCCATGGCCTTGGCAACTTGGCTCTCTCTCTCTGTCTCTCTGTGTATGTATATATATATATATATATATATATATGTTTACAAGGTAGTAGAAACTTGATTCCTTCTCTAGGTCTATATCAAGCTTTGCTAGGACCATTCTCCAGCTGCTCCTGGACCCTTCTCCTTCCATCTCCCAGTTGTAGTAAGCTTGGGTAATCTACCCAAATAGCTAACGCTACAACAGTAGTGATCAATATGAATAACATAGTTCAATTGTGTATGTAGACTTACTATAACAGTAGATTTTTGAATGGTCACTACTGCAGTAGATGTTCCCTTCCTCCATCTCCCTTGTTTTTTGCTGTGTTGTTTATGCCAGGGTGCACACATTTTTTTTTGTTTCTAGCAATTTCCTTTCAGGTCTCAGCCTCCCTGTCTCTGTTGACATAAAAAATCTGAAGGGCTTTGTGCCCAAGCCTGTGTTTTTAGTCAGTTCAGTTTGATCTGACAGATGGTTAGGATGCATGGAAGGTACCCTGAAGCTTTAGAAGCTGGTTAGCTGTTATACCTTTTGCAGGCTATAACCTGTATACTTAAGGCTACTGCAGCAGTGATCATTCAAACATCTGCTGTTATGGTAAGTTTACTTACACAACTGTACTTTAGTATGGTCGCCTCCCTGCAAAAAAAAAGTAGTTTGAAGGAGAAAAGTGATGTTTAAGATTCTCTCTCTTCTCTGCTTTGGCTTGTCAGCACTTTAGCATTTCCAGTGCCAGCATTTCAATAGAGCTGATACAGAGTTATAGTAGATAGCCGGGGGGGCATTGTTGACTCACCGAAAAGAATGACGCATTAAGAAATGCTGTCTCAAAGAAAGTATCATGTCTGTCAGTATCAGGCATAGCTCTCAACCCTACACCTTTAGAATTAGAGGCAAAGCACAAAATAGTTGGTAAAAAGCCCCCAAATTAGGGATACTTGTAAATACTAGCACTATCAACTTATAAGTTCTCATAAAATGTCTAATTCTTTAAGACTAGGTTAGGAGAAAATGATTTTGCCAGTGGAAAAGTGGTGTTTGCTAATACTAGACTTGAGAACATGCTATACGGCTACTCAGTTAAGATCAACATACTTAATGCAAAATAGAAATTACATTACTATATGGAAACAAGTAACTCTCTCTCAAAGAGATGCAGATGTGAAGGTTGGAAAATTAACTATTTGGTTGCAAATTCAATGGGAGGAAGGACGGAAGAAATCTTAAATTATACTTACAAGGGCGGCTTAAAAACTGTACTTCAGAAAAGATTTGACAAATAGAGGATGGAGCTATTGCTCATAGGGATGGGAATGGAAGATGCAAGATTGCACCCCCCGGTGAAGGATTGTTCAGTATAAATTGAGAACCTATTTTTAGGAGCAAATGGTAGGGTTAAGGAGGATGGGTAGGAAAAAGGCAGCTTTACAGGGAGAGTGGGTGAGAAAGAGTTAACTAGTGGAAGGAGAAGGGAGGAAGCGAGTTTTGAAAAGGGGAAAGTCGTTGGTGCTTTTGAACTGAGGAGTTGCTGGTTGGGATTCACATTTGGCATGATTTTGTTGTTGAACTTTTGGGGTTATTGAATTTCTCCTGTCGGGTGGTTCATCTGGAGTGGACATTTTGTAGGTCAGTTGCATTTCCTTTGAAAGGAGGCAAGAGCAAAGCACCACTGAGTGAGAGTTAGCAAATTGGTGTGTTAGGACTTGACTTTGTCACTGAAGATTTTGCAGAATTTCAATGGTCTTACCTTTTGGCAGTCAGACTGGGTGGGTCAAAGGGATTTTTACAGCTTTTCACTGATGCGATGGGGGTTTGGGATGGGAGCATTTTTGGGGGGGACAGTGGTTTGCCATGCCATGGCCACCTGATTGGCCAGAAGATTGGAAGCGAGATGTCACCTTTTTGGAATTCATGTCAATTTGGGTGGCGTCGGTGGTGTAGTAGGAGCGTTTGAAGGTCAGGAGTTTTTTTTTTTAATTCTGATAATATAGCAGTTGTGCGAGTTTTACAGGTTACGACAGCTAAGTCTGAATATTTATTGTTGGTTTTGTGTAAACTGGTTCTCCAAAGTTTGTTGATTAACTTTTCTTTTACAGGGGTACATGTGCCAGGGATGAAGAACAAGACTGCTGATAGCTTGTCTCATTTTCAGTTTTCCAGGTTTTGTCAGGTAGCCCCAATGGCAGTGAAAGATCCTATGGTGGTGCCAGATGAGGTATGGTGGATTGGATATCAGTGATAGGCAGGTTGGTTCAGCAGTCCTGGGCAGTGTCCAACGGGAAGCTTTACGGTAGGGCATTGCATGATTTTGATAGGTTTGTGAGGCAGCTACCAGAGGAGGCATGTGTGTGGTTGAAAGAGTCGCTGTTGCGATATTTAGCCGAGGCTAAAGAACAGGATGGGGCGGTGAAATCGGTGAGAGTGGATTTAGCGATGATTAGCATGTTTGCTTGGATGGTGAGACTGAAGGATTTTACTAACTCCTGGACAGTTGGGGAAGTGTTGAAACGATGGGGGAGGGATTGAATAGGGATAGACATTGGCCAGTGACAAAGGAGATTTTAAGGGTATTGGTATGAGGTTTGGATAAAATATTTGGGAACTTGGGGGAATTATGTATTGTGGGGAACACTAAGTGTGTGGATATATGTTGGTGCATTTAGAGTGTCAGAGTTGTTGGGGTCATTGGTGTGGAATGATGTTATGTTGTTGCCTGGTGCAGTTTATATTTGGCTGAGGTCATCTAAGATGAATCAGGTGGGAAAGGGGGCACCAGTAGTTTTGGGGGAAAACAGGTTGGAACAAACATGCCCAGTATCTTGGGCAAGGAGATTGTTTGCAGCTCATAAGGGTAAACTGCAGGAGTTAGTTTTTCAGTCAGTAAGCGGTAGGACGATGACAGGGGGCTAGTTAAACTTTGTCATGAGAAGGGCTTTGTGTAGTATGGACTTAGAGGGAGAGAAATTTTCCACTCATTCCTTTAGGATGGGAAGGGTGACAGATGTGGCAAAAGTGGGTAGCTCGATTGAAGTTATTAAAAGGGTGGGGAGATGGTCTTCCAATGCCTTTTTGGCTTATATTAGATAAGTGAGAGTGTTTTGTTGTTCTACTTGTAAAATCTTTTCCTTTTCTCTCTTTTTTTTTCAGGTAAAATGGTTTGCATCATAGGCCATTCTTACATATTTTGGGCAGCAAGGAGGGCTGCGGTCAGGAGTAACGGTTTGAATTTGAGGTTACACCATTTCGGTTGGAAAGTCACTTGGCATGGCTTTAGAGGGCTCAAGTGGAGTTAGCTGTTTCAGATATTTACAAGGATTCAGACTCAAGTGGGGCTTCCTTGTATCTTGTTAGTGCACCTGGCAGGTACTGATTTGGGTGTAATGCCAAAGTGTCAGTTGGTGTATCAGATATGGGAGGATTTTTTAGCATTAGGAAAGTTGTATCCAACATTATGTTTGGTACAGTCGGAGATCATTCCTCATTCGACTTGGAGAGATGCTAGGAAGTATTCTGCAGTTGAGAGGGCAAGGAAGTTTGTAAACTTTAGGTTGTCAAAACAGCTTGAGGTGATAGGGGTGATGGTCATATGGTATGACGAGTTTGCCAATAGGGATTCTATGTGGTTCAGGGAAGATGGTGTCCAAATTAGGGACTTTGGTTTGGATGTATCTAATCTGAACTTGGGTTTGTTCTTGGAAGGGTTGGGAAGTGAGTGGAGGGAGTGAGGGGGGAACAGCCTGAGTTAGGCTGGTGGGCGGAGAAGAGGGACAGGCTTGTCCCTCTTCTCTTCCCCCTCTGGTGTATAATTGGGAGGAAGGAAGTGAGTGTGTGGATGCTGCTTGCACAGGTGTTTTGGATGGAAATGAAGGTGAGCGGTTGAATGCTGCCTGAAGGATGAGAATAACCAAGCAGAGGAAGTACACTGCTTATTCATTAATGGTGAGTGGTGTTACGTTGCCGTTATGAATGGTCTTTTAATGTTTATCAGTGTGCAATGAAGGAAAGCTATGTTTAATAAAGAGTGAAACGTTTACTTATGTTTAACCAATAAAGGTCGTCAAAGGTCTTTGGTGTTTTGGTCACTTTATTAAAAGTGGAACATGACAAATGAAGTTTGAAACATAATAATTTGTCACAGGACATCTTTTAGGGGGAAGGAAGGGGTTATGAGCAGGTAAGGAATAGTTAGGGTTAAGGAGGATGGGTAGGAAAAGGCAGGCTTTACAGGGAGAGTGGGTAAGAAAGAGTTAACTAGTGGAAGGAGAAGGGAGGAAGTGAGTTATGAAAAGGGGAGGGTTGTTAGTGCTTTGGAAGTGAGGAGTTGCTGGTTGGGATTCACATTTGGCATGATTTTGTGTCCCGGCTGTCCGTCCCTTTTTATTTTATTAGGAAGTTGTGGTGTTTGGATAGGGGTTCATTGTGGGGAGGTTAAGGTCAGAGAAGAGGGTCAGGCTTACTCCTCTTCTGTTCCCCCTTTGGTGTATAATTAGAGGAAAGAAGTTTGGAGTGGTGGAAGTGAGTGTGCAGATGCTGCTTGCACCAATGTTTTGGATGGAAATGAAGGTGAGCGGTTGAACGCTGCCTGAAGGATGAGAATAAGCGAGCAGATGGAGTATACTGCTTACTCATTAATGGTGAGTGGTGTTATGCTGCCATTATGAATGGTCATTTAATGTTTATCAATGTGCAATTGAAGGAAAGTTATGTTTAATAAAGTGTGAAACATTTACTTATGTTGAAGTAATAAAAGTCGTCAGTGGTCTTTGGTGTTTTGGACTCTTTATTAAAAGTGGAACATGACAAATAATGTTAATAATAAAAGGCTCATAAGTAGGCTATATAGAAGACTTCAAGCCTGAGAGGACCACAAGAAATTGAGATGAATACAGGATTGAGAAACTAAACTAGGGATACTACTTTCAAAAGAAGACTGCAGGAAATTTGTTTAATTCCAGAAGGTGCAACAAAGTCACTTAAATTCTGAACATTTGGTTGAACATGCTTACAAATTTTTTTTATACTCCAGAGAAACTCCATAAATTGTTGCCTGCAGTAAACACAACCAAATAGAGATGCAATACTGAACTGGACATCATGTTTTCTGGGCATGCCCAAAATTGGACATATTCAAAACAGACATAGAATTTAGTGAACATTCTAATAAGAAGTAAGTGGCAATTCAAAAGGGAACATATGCTATTAATCTGGTGTGAGGGATTAGCAATTCCTACACATACTAAAGCTTTGGTGGGAGTTATTATTCTGGCTGTTAGGAAATATTAATAGAGGACAGAAAAGTGATAAAACTCCACAATTAAAAGGGGGAATTGAAATCATTAGCATCATTAGAGATTTAGGGAACAAGAAAGTGGGTAGGATATGTAGGAATAAGTGGCAATAGTGGAGAAAGAGGTCTGAATAACTAACCAACGATTAAGGAGAGGGGGACACGTTAACTGACTTAGAAACTCAAAAGTGATTATTGGGGGGGGGCTGTAATTTTTGACTAACTAAAGGACAGAAGGGAAAAGGTTAACCGAAGATAAGATGTATAACAGCAGCCATTTGGAGTACATTATTGTATTAATTTCTTCAAGAATTTCTTTCTGGATTTGTTCATGTTATGTTCCATGTGAAGTTTAATATTTCTAACATGGGTATAAGAATATGATTTGTGCATAATATAAAACTGCACTATATGTAAAACTTTTTTTCTGGAATTGATGTAATAAAGTTCTTGTATTTAAAAATGTCTAATTTTAAGAGGGATAGAACACAATTTTTGAGCCAAAATTAGGGACATCCCTATAAATTGGGACAAATTAGAAGTATACATCTATGTTATTTCCTGTGTGGTTGCAGCATAAATGTTAATAACTACAACATAGACTTTATTCTCACAAACAGCTTTCCTTCCTGTAGAACTGGAGAAAGAAATTAATCTGGACATGATAGAATTTGTCACATCCGTGTGAAAGAAATTAGTTGTGGAGAGATGCCCTTACAGAAGAATCTTTTTTTTTTTGAATGTGAGAAAAAGATGTGAATGAAAATAAAACTTGAGTAATACAAGAGATAAGTTACTTTAAACATCCCCCAACATTTTCTGACATGTTTAGGAGTGGCTATGAATATCTGATGGGGAGAGAGGAATGCCCATATGTAGCAAGGAGACTGCTTAGAAAAAGGATCTATGAACATAACTATGACATTATGAGGAATAATACTAATAATGCCTTGGCAAAACATACAGAAGTATGCAACACTTACAAAAATTTCCTTTTGGGATTATAGATATTGCAAAAAAAATCCTAAGGGAGGTGAATGGGAAAATGTATTGGAATACAAATAATTAATTTGGCAGCTTAGACTGAATGATGCAGTAGTGCCTGTGTTTAATGACAATGTTTGTGTTCAGCCAGTACTTTTTAATATACCTATTTTATATTTTAGTGTAACATTTTTCTGTATTGTTAAATATTTGTATTTTTCTTACTGTCAATTGTCTCCCCTATTAGAGTTTTTAACTAGCTACACTGTTTTTATTCAGGTGTGTGTGTGTGTGTGTGTATATATATATATATATATATATATATATATATATATATATATATATATATATATAAAGTTTTTTTCTGCATTCCGCTACAAAAGTATTTTTTCCATTTGGCATGTGTGGTTTTAAATTTTACTTAGTAGCAACAGTTTTCAATCATATTGGTATCTTAGTACTTTAATTTTTTAATTAAGGTTTCTTAATTAGTCTGAATATTCAAGGAAATTATGTAATGGATGAAGTCCTCAGTGAGGGGAAAAAGTGCTTAATGAATGTTGTGATTCCTACCACTGCTACCAATATGTGATGGCCACCAATATGTGTCATTCCCCACGCTGGGCCAGTAATCAAGGCGCTTGTATCCTCACCACTGATACTGGAGACGGACGTATACTTGGAATACAAATGGATACACTCAGTATTTCTAGATGCAGACCTCTCTGCATCAAGTACAGTTTCCCTTAAGAGCACACAGGGAGCACACTCAGCCCGGGGTTTGGATGTCTCTTTATCTGTCTCCCTCCAGGTCCCCAATAAGACTCCCTACTGGTACAGCTGTAGGGTTAGGTCCTCAGCCAAGTGTTCAAGCCAAGTCCTCCAGCACCCTCTCTGTAAACCCAGTGCTTAATGTCCCTGCCCCAAGTAGCTGACACGCACACTGTTTAAGATTTAATTTTCACACATACACACACACACACACACACACACACACACACACACACACACACACACACACACACACACACACACACACCTGGGAAGGGCTGGCACAGCTTACCTGTTCTACCAACTTTGCCCAGACTATAAGGTATTTATCACTTTATCCCCCCCAAAGGACCAATCACAATACCAGTAGATTGCCAGGCACCCAGTATTACTGCTGCACAGGTTAAAACAGCACTGTCCAAGGCCAAGAATACAGCTTCTATGGGACCTGACAATATCCTAGGTTGTGTTCTTCATGAACTACAGAGTGAACTGGCACCTCACCTGGGTGCCCTGTTCAATCACAACCTCACCTCAGACTTTGTCCCTACCGAATGGCTCACTGCTGCATTCATGCCTCTCCACAAAGGAGGAGCGAATACAGACCCTGGGAACTATCGCTTCATTAGCCTGACAAGTCTGATATGCAAAGCTATGGAATGTATCATCATGGACCTAATAAACATGGATACAGGGAATCTCCAAACTCTGGATCCCACACAGTTTGGTTTTGTGAAGGGTAGATCATGCCTGCTCAACTTGGTCGACTTCTTTGAGTCAGTCACCAGAGCTGTGGATGAAGGCAAGGTGGTTCATACAGCCTACCTTAATCTGGCCAAGGATTTTAATACCATTCCCAACTCAGGAATCATAGAAAAACTCATTAAGCTTGGCATCAACCCCTATATCACTAGGTGGGTTGCAAACTGACTGACAGATAGAACCCACAGTGTGAAAGTAGCTGACTCCAAGTCAGACTGCCGACTAGTCACAAGTGGAGTCCCACAGGGTTCGGTCCTGGGTCTTCTCCTGTTTGGTATCTACTTCTCTGAAGTCCAGGCCAACATGAAAGGACTCTGGCAGACAAAGTTGGGAGCTATTATTAACTCCCCAAGTGATGTTGATGTTGACATCCTACAGAATGGCCTCACTGAGACCAAAGACTGGTGTCGGAACCATAGCCTTAAGCTCAATGCCAAAAAATGTGTCATCATCCCCTTTGGGAAAAACCCAGTTCCCATGAATTACCACATTGATGGTAGTCCACTGAACATAGAAGGCATTATAAAAGAAGGCGTTATAAAATATCTGGGAACACAGGTTGAGAGCAACCTCTCTTTTGATCACCACATTGCCACTGCAGTCAGAAAGTCCTTCTATGTGGCACATCTCATTATTAAGGGTTTTGCATCCAGGAAGAATGCACTACTAGAGTGGTGGAGAGAAAATCCAAACAGTAGGCCATGAAATGGGTGGAGGAAAGGTTAGAAAGGGAAGTAGACTAAGTAGGTAACTATTCACCTTCTCTTGTCAGTCAAATGCCATGTAAAACACGATAAAAGGACAACAGATCCAGTTGAAGATGTTCACATAAGGTATTTTTGGAATAGTGTTTAAGAACAAATATAATAATTCTTATAAGTACTTACTTTATGTGCATTAGCCCATGGTTTCCTGTCAGTGCAGTAGCTATACAAATGGCTCCATCCATTCCAAGGGAGTTCTCCTGTAGACTGTCAAGAGATAAAGACAATGAGTACTAATTAGTTAACATTTTTAGCTGTGCTCATTGACTAGCCCTTTATTTGTTCAGTTAGAACTTGGAAAATATCCCTCACTTATCCCATAGTCATAGTTTCCCACTGCTTTTTAGAGACCCTTTAGTTGTAAGTATGAGGTGGATTGTTTGCCGCTCCAGATAGCATAAATATTTTGTGAGCATTTGAGATTAAAGTTGGGAGCAAAACTACAGCTTGATCTTTTCTCTCAGTCTAAGGGAAAACCTTTGTTTCCCCATACACATAGAGACTTTATTTATGGTGAAGTCATACTTGGGCAGCTTAGTAAGGCCTTAGACCGGTTAGAGATGCCTAACAGTTCACATTTTTTTTCATTGTCTGATGGATTGGCACCATTTACATTCCCACCTGTACCACATGTCATGATAACTGTAACACTGATTTTCTTTTCACGTGGGTGACCTAGTTCTGATAAGATCTACTCTGACATGCAAGCTGCTGTTGGCACATGGGGCTGCAATGCTTCCATAGAAATGTGAGAATCCAGAAAAGTCATCTTCTTCAAATACACTGCACTCTGGCTAATTGTCTAAATGTGACAGCCTTGCTGAACTGTAGAATTTTATTCCCATAATACCACTTCTGAATATTAATTTTTCTGGACTGCTTGAGGATATGAATTAAGCAGTCAGTATCTGGCTATGCTGACTCATGAACCTTGTGTCTGCTACTTCCAAAATAGTGCTTAAGCTGTTAAATGGGTCTATATTAAATATTCAAACGTTTAAACATTCGAATCACTAAAGATCGAACTTTAGTGATCAAACGCTTAAATGCTCGAATATTTTTGAAAAATTAAAAAAAAAATAAAACAAAAGAAAGAAAAACTAATGGGTGTAAGGAGGGGGGCAAGCCCCCTGCACCCCACACCCACACTACTTAAATATACCAACTCCGAGATTGTGCTACAGTGTAGAAAATGAAAATTTTTCAATTCCGCTCTGTAGTGCACTGAAGTGCGGTGTTGGAGTTGGTATATTTAAGTAGTGGGGGGTGTGGGGGGCACAGCCCCCCACGTTGGATGTGCAGAGAGGCTTTCCCCCCTGCTTAAACACTTTACATTTTTTTTTTTTTTAATTTTTTTTAAAATATTCGAACATTTAAGCGTTTGATCACTAAAGTTCGATCTTTAGTGATTTGAACGTTTAAGAGTTCGAATATTTAATATAGACCCTGTTAAACTATACTGCTTCTGTGGTAAAGGGGTGTTAAGATTGAACAGACTGAAGTCACATAGCTAACAATTTTGTATTACTGATACAAAGAAAATAAATAGATCTCCACTTAGCATTTAATAATAAACTACAGCTCCATGGTACACAAGTTTGCAAAGTTCCTAATTTTTAAACATTTTGTATTCTAGTCTGTGTAATGTTTCTCAAAAGTGCTAGGGTCTAAAATACAAATCATTGGCATGAATATCTAATTACATTATATTTCCTAGGTTCTAGTTTTCTGACACACATTTATTGGTAATGACTTGCTTGAAGTGTAATTTAATCAGAATAACAAGTACTAATGTAAGACAACCATTGCAAGGCTTGGAATTTAAATGGCAAATTAGAGTAAATGCGTTCTAATGTAAGCTGACCAGTTGTAGGCTTGCCAGTAAAAGAATAAAGGTCCATGCGTGAAGCAGCTAGGTTCATGTTTGCACTCCTTCTGCAGTCCTCTTATAAGCACTATTTCATTCAATATTCTCTAATTGAGATTTGCATGATCTCACAACCCTCACTGGAAAACTTGCTTATACCTGTTTTTTTACCTCTTTAAATGAATGCCGCAACCCTTTGCCTCCTCTCACACATTCCTTGTTTACTAGCTCATTTCCTGTTATCATGCCTGGTAAAAAAACCTCCCTATCTGTATCATGTTGCGTCTCTTTTCACTTTTAGCCAATACCATTTAACTATCAACAAGCTCCTTTAAACTCCCTTCACTAAGTGTTATAATTTTAGAAGTCGTTTTTAGAACCATGCATTTCCCATTCATCTCAGCTCTGGTCACCACGTAAAATCCCTTCCAATATGGTTTAAAACTTCCCATAAAAAGTTAAAATATTGCCACTTCAATGATCAATACACAACAATCACTGTATCTGTCTTCCTTGATACGTCTCCCTTTTCAGTACACTGGCCTTCTGTTTTTTTCCCCTGACTGTCCTTTTCACATGACACAGTGATAAATGATGTCTAACCCCAAGGTCTTTTCTTTCACTAGTAAACTACCAGTGCTGCCTCTTTCAGACTGCAGTCCTCATTTTCTGCTAAAAATTGTCACCTATCACATTTTAGCCCACACCTTCAAATGGGAAATGGAAGCTTAGGTGTAAGTGAAGACAATTCTTTTCAACCAGAGCCCCATCTAGTTCTAGGGGACCACACACTAAATATTACAAAATTCGATTCTTCGGGGTAGCACGTCACACTTTTTAAAAATAATAAAATCAACAGAATCACAAGGTGACAACTGTCTCATTAAAATAGGCTTTTTCATCTAGTAATAGGTAATCACAGTCTTCCAATGAAATACATTTATGTAGTTGCTAACAGATTGACTTGTAAAGTAAAATAACCACTGATAATGTCTTAATTATCATTCACATTCATTCTAGGAGCCTTGAGTGTTGTGACTAGAAGGCTTTGAGCCAATGAAGACTTATTAATAGATTAGATTACAAAGGGCTGGTCATAATCCAATAGTTATGATTGTGGATCCTGGCACAGCTAGAAGACCTAATTCACGTCCAGGGCTGGCCTTAGCTGACAGTACTGTTCTGGTGCCCCTTAAGCCCCACCCACACCATACTCAAGGAACACCCCTATTTGAGCCACGCCCACAGATGGGTCACGCCCACAAAACCCACACCAGTTTTCAATGTTTAAATGCATGAAAAAATCAGTCATACTGTAACAGACACCTTGTAGTGTATTTAAGACTGCAACTGAGAAATTTTATCATTAGAAAACAAGTAAAACTGCATTGCCCAACACAAAACAGCAAAAAAAAATGAGCGAGAGTTAAATATAGAATTTTAGCAAAATCATAAGGTAAAATCCCCACAAATACTCCTTCAAAAAGCTGCACCAGCAATGCTTATGTTGCAAATATACTTTAACATTCTATTGATCTGTATTAAAAAATCAAGTACATCACAAAATCAAAGCAGAATCTGTTCAGTTGCACATTACATGACTACTGCTGTTATGCTTTACCCAGCCATTGTTTTAATTTCAGCATATTATATATATTCAGCAGCTAAGTAAGGATTAAATAATAAAAAGTGACACTACTCTGATACACCAAAAATTCACACTAAAGAAACTCAAACTCAGAAATGTATCACTAGAAAACAAGTACAACTGCATTGCCCAACACAAAACAGCAAAAAAATTAGCAAGAGTTAAATATAGCATTTTTGAAAAAATCAGAAGATAAAATCACCACAAATACTCCTTCAAAAAGCTGTAGTAGTCTAGCAATGCTTACGTTGCTATCAAATATGCTTTAACATTCTATTGATCATTCTATAACTGCCTTGAGTCTGTACAATGCATACCTGAAACTGTTCACCATATTTGTGGACCCCAGTTATTGCATATTTCTTCCTTATTGTGAAAGCACATTAGATATTTGATTAGCGTTATAACATTTTTTTTCTTTCGCTCTCTCTCTCTGCACTCTTTGCCATAAGGCTAACATGTTGGCCCTTCATAGTTCAGACTGCCTGACACTTTGCAGTCATCTGCCAAGGCTGTCACAGGTCCATTTCTAGGCTTAATGTTGATAACACCCCTCATGCTGTGAACACTTTACTTGAAATCTGTAGAAGAAAGCCTTTATGATTCTATCACATGTACAAATTAATTAGGCATGATTTGAGAGAAAGTAAACAGCAGTGAAACACAGCAATGTGGAATGATGTGTGTTTGTACTTATATTTATGTGAAAGAAACAGCATTTTAACAGTGGGACAGAAATATGTAGAAATGGCTATGGTTCCAGCCATGATAATGCTGAATTATAGTCACATGATCTACTGGATGTTGTTAGTAATGAAGCACAGACGTACTGCATTGACCAAATCTTCCTGGTGAGTAGTAATCACAGGAAGTAGAAAACAGGGTTCTGAAAGACCATAGGTTTAAAAAAACGTAGTGTGATAATACATATCTGAACTGCAGCTAACTCAGGAAAAAAAGTTTGAAATTTGGTCCGCCTGATGCTGTTCATCTGATAGCAGAGTAAATGCCCATCTCAAACACCTCATACTATTTAGGTACCAAGGCTGTACTGTAGAGGGATCCACTGCCCGCTAGAGTTAAGGAGCACTTCTGCATAATTGCAGAGCTTAGATGTGTAGCATGGGTGTTCATAGGTTCATAGGTTCATAGGTTCATACTAGGCTATCTGCCCAAGGGCATTTATAAGCCTAGCCCATAGTTATGTGGCTTTCGCCACCCATTTAGTTTGAATAAAAACTATGCCTATCATTTTTCTGTGCCTCTGTCAAGCAGTGACACTGAAGTAATCCCTGGGGTATATCTGCGATCTCCCATCCATTGGTCAAGATTCCTCTTGAACAAGGCCAGCGAGGTGCTCTGCCTCACATGTACCGGGATTTTGTTCCACAGCATAGGGAGTCTCTGGGTGATGAATCTGTCCCTCCAGCACGTTCTATTTATAACCGTGTCAAGGTTTAAGTCTCCGCCCTTGTGGTTCTGAGGGATCTAGATTTTTGAGGTGAAGCATATTCATCAAATCTGGGTTTGACATGGCCTTATATGTCAGGCACAGGTCACCTCTGAGCAAGCGGTATGAGACTGAATAGAGCTGGAGTTCTTTCAGTCGGGCAGCATAAGACATATTTTGAGACCCTTTATCCTTTTGGTGAGGAACTTTTGGGGCCTTTCAAGCTGCAGCAGGTGTCTGGTGAGATACATTCCGAACGCGGCATTGTACTCAATCATAGGTGTAATAAGTGATCAGTACAGGGTGGCGATGGCCTCCCTTGATCTAGATGTGTATCCCTTCATGTTCTGGTGGGCGATATAGAAGGTTTTCCTAACTACTTTAGCAACATGGGTGTCAAGCGAAGGCTACTGTCAACTTGGGTCCCCAGATCCCTGATGACTTTTCTGTGCTCAGTGGATTGCCACCTATATGGTAGCTAGGGGTAACCTTGTTTTTCCCGAAGGGTATGACTATGCATTTTTGGCGTTTAACTTCAGGCCATGGCTCTGGCACCAGTTATCCGTTTCTGTGAGGCCCTTCTGGAGGATATCTGTGTCAGATGTGTTTTCGACTATGGCGCCCAGTTTGCAGTCATCTGCAAACTTTGTCAGCCATAACCCTCCTGTGTTTGCTTGTACTTCAGAAAAGTAGATGCCGAACAAGAGTGGACCCAGGACTGAGCCCTGTGGGACACCACTTGTGACAGGCTTTGAGTCTGACATGGCTCCAGCAACTCTGACCCTGTGGGTTCTGTCACTTAGCCAGTTTGCAACCCATCTTGTGATGTATGGGTTTACATTCAAGCTGATGAGTTTTTCGATGATACCTGAGTGGGGTATTGTGTCAAGGCCTTTGCCAGGTCGAGGTAGGCTGTATGGACTGCCTTTCCCTCATCAATGGCCTTGGTGACTGTCTCGAAAAAGTCAACCAAGTTTAAGAGGCAGGATCTGCCTTTGACAAAGCCAAACTGGGTTGGATCCAAAGTCTGCAAGTTCCCTATGTCTTTATTTATGAGTTCCATTATGATCCTCTCCATGGCTTTGCAGATAAGGCTTGTCAAGCTAATGGGGCGGTAATTTCCAGGGTCTGTGGAGGCACCGCCCTTATGAAGTGGGACCACAGTCACCGTGCGCCACTCCTTGGGTACGTATCCTGAGGTGAGGCTAAGATTAAACAGCTGTCCTAACTGTGGGTTTAATTCCTCATTGAGTTCATGAAGCACACAGCCGGGACACCATCCGTCACATGGATGCTGTGTTTTTGCCTTAGTGAGGGCAGTTCTCACCTGGGCGTTGGAGATGTTTGGGGGGCTACAATCCTCTGGAATAGATATCTCTCCTTTTGGGGGGGAGAAGTTTGCACTGAACCTGTCAGCCAGTATGTTAGCAATGTGTGTAGGTTCAGTAATTTTCACATCATTTTGAACTAATTCTGAGCATATCTGGGAGTTTCCTCCTAGGTTTCTAACATAGCTAAAGAAGGCCTTATGATTGTCTTTAGAGTCCTTGGCGATTTTTCTCTCAAAATTTGCCTTGGATGATTTTATGAGAGCTCTTAGTTTTTACTTATAATGATCAAAGGTGTCTTACCTTTCAAGGATTTTGCTCTATCTTGTAGTAGCTTCCTCCTTTTGTTGTAGAGCTTGTTTATGGCTGGGGTCCACCAGACTGGACGCTTGCCTTTGGTACAGAGAGTCTTAGTTTTGTTTGGGATTGCCTGATCCATGCAGTCCTGTAGGTGCTGGTAGAAGGCATTTGTAAGTGATTCAGCGGTTTGAGTAATGTTTACCACTGGCTCAGGGGCCTTAAAGGAGACCACACTAGTTTTAGAAGTGTGAAATCGGCTTTTGAGAAGTTTTTCACTGTGGTCTTTTTGTTTCAGGTGGGGCGGATGAGGACCTCCAGCGAGATTAGTTTATGATCTGATCTCACCAGTGAGGGGTATACTTCCGGTGTTGAACATTTTGATCCCATGTTCATGATGATGAGATCAAGTATGTTTTCTCCTCTTGTGGGGATGGTGACTAGTTGTTCCATGGCATTTGAGTTTATGAACTCCAGGAATCTTTGGGTTAGAGTGTTCGGGCTTGAGTAGTGTTCCCAGTCTATATTAGGGTAGTTGAAGTCACCTAGTATGATGGTGTTTGGAGATACATTTATCCCCTCCAATGTTTTCAGGAAGGCCATGTGAGGTTCCTGAGTTTGAGAGGGTGGCCTGTAACATGCTACAAATTGCAGAGCAGTCTTGCCTATGGTTAATTGCACCATATTAGCATATCCTTCTTAACCTCTGCCTCTCCTTGATCTTATCTGTCTGTCACTCTATAATCAGAGAAGCACAAGTTTATTCCTTCCAGAAATTAGGTAGATAACAATAGGCATCAACTGCTCATTTAGAGTTTTAACCTGTGAAATATCAAATGGCAAGCACACTTGCAAAATAACAAGCGCAAACAGAAGCAAATAGCACTAGTTTAAGGATACTGTTTAATAACTAATTTATTTGCAAGAAATTTGTACAGTTCGGGGATCAAACCATGATTTCTGATATTAACTAGATAATTTAGAGGAATGTTGACATAATAAACAACTTCAGCTTCAATTTCACTTAAGTGCTTAATTACCTAAGTAGTTGCAAGCAAATCAAAGTGAAGTACAAGGCAATGGCAGGCTATATGCATATGGGTTACTTGAGAGTTTGCGCACTTAAAATACCGCTGAAGAGTTTGAAAGTGAACTTTCTGAACTTTCCCAATGTTTTGATGCAGGAGATAAAGGTACAGTGTGGACTGTAGAATTTGTCTTTTCCTACTGTACGTAATGAGGGGTGTAGGGAGCTTTGCCAACCTACAAAAAAAAACTTTTCTTTTTATTAGAATCTCTCTGATTTGAGGTGTTTTGCTTTCAAATCTTGTAGATTAAATTTTTTTTCTGTCTTAACATTCAAACTTTTTATAGTTCGAACATTGCATATGTACTACAGCAGATGTATCAATTAAACCAGTATTTTAAAAGTTAAGATAAAACAAGTCATACCTTTAGCAATAACAGCATATTTGTGTGTCTTAATGATGACAATTTTAGCTAAATTTAAGAATATAACAAGTAAGATCCTTATGTCTCTAAAAAACTACAACCAGCAGCAAGTTCAAAAAATAATTCTAGGTTTCAAGTCACTTTTAAGCAGCAAATAACCAGCAAACTAGTAAACAAAATAAAGTTAGCCGATCACCACATCAAGTTGTATAAAGCCTGAGCACTACCCATTGTACTGAAAGCAATTCAGGCATCCAAGCTGCACAGCTCATACACCTAGTAAAGTCCCAGTAATAAGGCAGCAAACAAAGTCCAAAAAACGAAATTACCAAAAACGGTGTCGGTAAAATTCCATAAATATAAGGCCATAGGGTTTAATATACATAGATCACAAAGTAAACATGTCACATGACAGAAGAGTCCATTAAAATAATCCAAGACACCAAACATCCAAAACAGTTAACCGCAGAAAAACGGAGGTTGAAATGTGCAAAACCAAATACAAAAATAATTAAATCCATTGAATCTGTTGTGTACTTAAATGGACATTAAAAAGCAAACC
Source organism: Protopterus annectens (assembly GCF_019279795.1). Lineage (NCBI taxonomy): Eukaryota > Metazoa > Chordata > Ceratodontiformes > Protopteridae > Protopterus > Protopterus annectens. The sequence continues at coordinate 257,416,617 of NC_056746.1, read as the reverse complement.
CTGTTATTTAATTTAAGTATTTAAGTATTTAAGTATTTAACAGCTGAAGTTGGGTATTTTATTAAATAAACTTGTTCAGTTTACTACTTAACTTAGCTTCACTTTCCAGCTCTTGCAGCATTTTTTTGTGGATTTTAGCAGGCTTTATAAATAAAAATGCTGCAAGAGCTGGAAAGTGAAGCTAAATTAAAGTAGTAAACCAAACAAGTTTATTTATAAAGCCCGTTATTATCCACAAAAAAAAAAGCTGCAAGAGCTGGAAAGTGAAGCTAAGTTAAGTAGTAAACTGAACAATGCAACAAAAAAGTCCCAGTAAACTGAACAAGTTTATTTAATAAAATAACCAACTTCAGTTGTCAAGTACTTAAATTAAATAACAGGTTTGCTTTTTAATGTCCATTTGAGAGTGAAAGTGAACACATTCCCACCAATTTCCTGGACCCTGACTTACCTTAGCGAAGCAATTGAAGCAGCAAAATCAATAAATAATGAACCACCAAGCAAGAGACGGCTGGAGGCACAAAACAAAAAGCCCAAACTGCCATTGTGTAGCCCGCGTGGCCCTGCAGCAGAGAACCAGACAGACCGCCGATGAGTCATTCACGTCCAGACCAGAGATTACACTAGGAAGTAGTAACGTAGCCTACAGATGCGCCCGCCTCTATCTCATCAGTGAAGAAAGGAATGAGAGGCGGGTGTGAGCTGAGTGACTTATATACACTGGATTGGAGCAGTAGCCAGGGACGAAGTGTGGGGGAGGGCGCAATTGCCTACAATACGGGCGGGGGTGGTGGGAGCGGCAAAAGTAAAAAGATGTGTGCGAAAGTTGAGTGAAAGTAAAAAAAAAGTGAAGTCATTAAATTGCGCCCTTTTGAGGCCGGCCTGTACGGCGCCCTAGGCGGTCACCTAGTTCGCCTATGCCTAAGGCCTGCCCTGTTCACGTCCTCCAGGCTCAAAGTATCAACAGCCAAGGAATGAATCAAAAACGCCTCAGAGGCCCTTTAGAGCCTTTGTCATGGGAACAGGGTTACAACAGGGGACAAAGGTTGGCTGGCTGGCTGAATGTTTTTAGAACATCACAATTAACTTTTGTTTTGTGTATGGAAGTATGTCTGTGAATGTTTGCTGCTTAGGGTCAGAGTTAGGGCTTAGTAAGGAAATAGATTTAATGTTGTGCATGTTGTCTCCCTATTCCAGTTTGTATTTATATAACATTGAAGGATACACAGGAAGTACACAAAACTAATACTAAAAGTTGAAGGCCTGAATTATGACGATATACTTGAATATCTAGGAATTTTGTTTATAAAATACAGATGGAAGAGAGAAGACCTTATGCTAGTCTACAGGGTTTTGAAGGATGCTATCCTGTGGGGAAGTCTGGTGTTTTCAAAGTGCCCATCCATCAACATAACATACAGCGCATTTTATTGGTGACAGCCCTCTCAGATTAGGCACAGAGAAGGCATGTAATGATTTAAGCTATTGAAAACCATGTGCTGTGGAAGAAGAACCATAGTACGGGGCTTTGAAAGGGTATTCAGAAACTGGAGTTTTCCTCCACATACTGTCATAGACTGTAATAAAATATTGTTCTTTATCAAGGAATTAGATGGCCACTGCAGTGACCATTGTTACCATGTTTAGGCAGGTGAGATGTGCTTCATTGTCAGAGCCTGGATTACTGTTTTATTGTATGTTGTTGGTAAGGTGGAGGAAAATGGGTTTGGGCCATTTGTGCTGTTTCTAAACACAACGTTTGAAAATTGTAAGTTAAAACTTACTGTTTTTTGTTAATCTTTCTTACTCCTTTACTCTGGTTATCATTTCTTTTCAGGGGGTTCTTGTAAAATTTCTTTTTCCCATTCCTTCTGTTTTTGAACCAAGGCCGCTTGTCATTTTCAGATGATTGGAATGCTCCTTCTATAGGTGTGTCTGTGGTAGGAACATTCATCCAACTGACAGGCACACCCAGCATCTTTATTGCTATGGCAGAGCCCACATAGCTCTGTGATATTTCTTTTGCAACAACTGCAACTGTTCATCTTTTAAAGATGAGAAAGGAACTTCTCAAAATACATTTAATTAAAAAGTCTCTTTTAGCTAAATCCAAGTCATTTGAATCCTTTGGCTCTTGACCTGTCTTTTCCCTCAAATGTGCCTCTTACTTTCTCTATGAAACAAAGGGCTTTTATTTTTGTAAAATTACAAGACTTGCACATTCTGTATCTTGTCAGAATGGTTCAGAGCTTCAAACTATGTCTCATACTGTAGCAAATTTGTTTTGCTCAATGATGGACAGTGGTGCCCCATCTCCCATATTTTTTTCTGAAGTGCGAGGACTTCTTTGTGGCCTTCTATCCTTAGCCCACATCCCTCATTCTGATGATATCTTCATTGCCAATACAAATTTTATGTCAGTGTTGGCCCTCAGGTTGACATCTCGATCTTTTACAAGCAGGTTTAAATACCAGAGCTAGTATAAATACTATATATTCCAGCACTGATGCTATCAACACTGGGCTTGTCTCAGGTGGTGCTCTCACTGTCAGAGCTGCTGACATGAAATGCTGGTCACCATGTCCTTGATACTGAGTTTTGCACTGCCAACCTGATTCCAATATTGATAAGTTATTCAGTGACAATGTCACTGGTGTCAGCTTGTCTGCTCTTGCTGAAAAAGCCAGCAAATATCCTCTCTTATGTTGTATTCCAATGCCTGCATCTCTGTTCTCTCAGAGGCATCTGTCCTAGGACTCTTGGGCTTTCAGTTTGTCAACCCCACATAGGAAATGGGAATTCAGAAGGCTGCCCTCTGCAAGCCCTCCTCAAAACAAAGTTCTGTTTTATCTGATTTCCCTACAGAAGAGGTCATGTTAAGTTTAAAACATAAAATATATTGATTCTCTTCCAAAGCCTTCTATGGAGCACTTGGATGATGAGGAAAGGGTAAAGTATCCAACCTCCAGATTTGTGTATAAATTGCATAAATGAGCCAGCTCTAATCTATTATACAAGATCTGCAAACCCACAGGCAATAATGTTTTTTCGTATATCTTTTGTTTTGTGCCAATGCATTCCTTCTGATGGATATCTTGAAGGATGCCACCAGAGTTGCTTAGAAAATCTTTGATTCAGTGGTTCGTGTTATGAAATAGACACATTTGTGTTTCTGGCCTTTCAGGGAATGTGCTGTTGTGGTAGAGATCTTCAAGCCTGTTACTGTGATCTTGCCACTTCCCAGAACCCAGCTGTCCACCTCTCAGATAAGAATCTCATGCAATAGACAGATTTAGGAAATGTGTTTGTGTTTGTCACCTTAGCTGGGTGGGTGCTAAACTATGCATTGTATATGGTGTAATTTGAGAGGGCTATCACAGATAAACTACACTGTATGCTGAGTTGACAGATGGGCTCTTTGACAGACAATCTTATCTCCCAAGCCTCAACCACCTCTAATATGAGCAGCCTCTTGATCTATATTCTCTTCAGCACCATAGAGGAACTTATAAAACTCTAATATATGGGTTAGCCATTTTATGCACACCTGCTTCAGGGTGACTTCACTTAGGACTCTTAAGACAACCTTTCTACATTCTCCTTTTTCTGGTCCAGATATCTTTCAAAGAGATTAATGAGCACCTAGAAATTACAGAAAGGCAGGGAAAGATTCCCATCACTTTGCAAGTCAGATTCCAGTCTCCTCAGCATACCTCTTTGAGGATGCAGAGGAGTCAGTGCTGCATTAATTTCTAATGAGGCACACAACTCAAACCATAGCAAGAAGCATCTGTGATGAAGACCAAAAAAAAGCAACTTCTAGCAGAGTCACATGCTGTCACAAAATCTTCCCAGACTGTCCCACTTCTACAAGCAATTGGTAACCATATTTTCCTTCTGCCTATCTATTTCAGCCTTCATCGCCAGGTGACAGATCAGAACAGCTGTGGCACAGGCTATACAATTCTCTTCAATGGTCCTTTAATTCACCCTCCCCTGCATGTTTACCTAGTGTCCCATCCTGTAAGAAGAATGCTGCAAGGTAGGAGGTTTCCAACCTCTTTCTATAAAGAACTATCTAAGAGGTTCCATCCGACACAAATAGGCCACAATTGAGATTTGCTGTTGTCCTTAAAGACAAATGACCTCAAGCCAGTTATTGTTCTTACTGAACTAAACATCTTCAGTTCATTTCAAATCTTTCTAATGTCCATGCTATAGTCTGCCCTTCCATGCTTACTAGAAGTTTAGTTGAGGTGCTGTTTGAACCTTCAAAATGTCTCTTTACACATAAAGATCACCTGATACATAAAGATCACCATGGGATCTAACAGGTACGTGCAGTTATGGATAAGAGACAGTCAGTACTAGTTTTAGGTGCTCCCATTCAGTCTCATTTCTACCATAGGGTGCTTGACAAATGTATGTCCATAGTCCAGCTCACCAGAGGCTGCAGCTAACATCTTCCTTTATCTAGATGATTGACCCCTTGCTGCTCCTTTGGTTATGACCCTAACTTCATCTAGAGAATATCTGCTTAATAAGTACCATTTTATTAGAATAAGAATGAAACTTACAAATTCTCATGTGCTGAAATTCAGAAGCTGTCAGCTCAACATGATTCTATGCCAGGCACATCTTCCCAGGAAAATATGTCATTCTGTCAAGCTGCATTATCTAAGGTTCTAGAGGTGAGCTCAACCTGATTTCAATATAGCTGCAACATTCCAAGATATATGACAGCAGTGATAGCCAAAGCGGCACTTAAAAGGAGAGTTCTGCAATGACAGCTTAGATATGAGGCTCCAGAGATCAGATTCCATGTCCCTTACAATCAAAACTTCTAAAGCCTGTAAATGGTATCTCCTTTCTTCGACACCCAATGAAACCTATGAGACCCACAGACACTTTCTAAAAGGACCTCTTCCATTGACTGGTAGATAAAATGATTTGTAATGGATCGTTTTTCCTTCCTTATTGCCATAACTCCCTCTTCATCTGTTGTGCTATGCCATACAATTTTCAGGTGGATGAAATCACATGATAAATTATTTTTATAACACTGACTCTGCAAATGTAAATGAGGCTAACAATATCCATCTCAAAGTAAATTTAATGAAACATAAACCATGTTGGGACAAAAAGTTTTATTGTCCAGAATAAATTAGCAGCTTCTGAGATTAGACAAAAATGAATTTAACATGGTAGACTACAAAGACTACTATAGTCTCAATTTAGGTGGTATCTTCTAGGATATTCTTCCAGTCATAATTTATATTCTTAAGCTGACAGCAACATTATGCAGTCACCCTCTAGTGACAGCTTGGACTGTTACATTTCAGAAGGCTCTCAAAAACTCTGAGCAGGTTTCCCATGATTCCATACTGTCATTTTCCCTTACACAAACAATACTCTATTTATTACAGAATTTGTAATAAAATCAAGGTCAGAATAATCTCATGTTTATAACTCTTCTCTTAGTTAAGCAATGTTCCATAATAGACTTTTGTTTATTAATTTACAAAAGAGAACTTTTTCAAAATGGCAATACACAGCTACAACATCTTGTCTCATAGAACACAGACATATTTTCTGGCATAGCTCGCTCAGAAGTAATGTCTATAATAATTCCCAAAGAACACAGATATGTTTCCTGACTCTGCTTGTTTAGACACAATATCTAAAATAAAGAAATTAATTTTGACAGTTGTGCTTTTGCACTCTGTATATGTTAACATCCTTCTCATTTTATATGCATTTCAGAACTCCCTTTCTCAGGAAGTCATGGTCACTCACTCTAATAATGTAGTAGAGGAATGGATGCTATGTCGCAATGTAGGGTGGACAGAATCTTGAGTCTTATCCTGAGATGCTTTGGGGTTCTGGCAGTGAGTCATACAGTTCCACCACTTCCTAGTGATGAATCACCTTCAGGGGAGGCCAAATACTTTGTGATAAAGCTGATTCATTTTATTTTGTTTCCTGATGTATAGTCTGTTGGCCAGTGCATAGTTGGCAGACTATGTCTTTTATGGGTCAAGCCTCAGTACAACCTGCTGCATCTCCATCCAGTGCAAAATACACAAACTCCTTCTCTCTTGTTCCTCCTCTGGTAGGTCAGCCAAAGGATGCTGTTGTATCCAACCAGCTCCACAAGGTCTTTTAAGATTTTCACCATTTCTTATGATTGTGCGATTCATCTAGAATACTCAAAAGAGTATACTCCCCAAGCCAAAAGTCCTTCTCATATTGCTCTTCTGGCTTTGGGAAACATGGTTTCTTACAGGTTTTCTCTTGTTTTCTGGAGAAACCCTTATGACTGTGCTCCAGTCAAACCATCTGACCTGTCTCTCTGGCAGATCTCACCTGGACACTCATTCCCTCATACTCACAACTTAGCTTCTCCAGTTCTGCAAATTGTTAGTAATCCTTGTATTTCCATTTAAGTCATAAATATGTTCTTCGCAAAAGCCTTCTATTTACAAGTACATCTGGGTGATGTGCTGAGGCCTAGATATTTCTTTTGTTTCTGATCCTTCAGTTTTTAGATGATCCTTCTGAGATTTTTTTTTTTTTTGTTCTGTACATAGTTAATCTTCTTGCAAGGCCCAGATTACCACTATTTCCATACAGAAATATATAATGCTCTGACATCACTCACAGTGTGCAAAACCATTTGAAGGATAGTTTTCTTTTAAACCTCCTGAACAATATCCAGTACCACAGTAAAATTTATATTTCATGTTGGAGAAGTTTATTTTTCTCCTCTTTGAATATGCCTCTTCAGTAGTCTTAAAATGCCTTTTTGAGGAAAATCTATTTCTAGTCCAAATTATATTTGCTAGAACCTCCAAGCCTCATGGTTTTTCAGTTAAAGCACTTTATCTCATATTTTCATAATGACAGAGTCTCACGTAGAGCTAATCATGTCTGATGTAAATTGGGCAATAAAAACATATCAGTTTTCTTTGGTATTCTACCTGTTCAATACCTGGATGTGCACTGGAATCTTAGATTTTTATATAGACAGAACTGAAGAAATATGCAAGGATGACCAGTTATGTGTGTCCTTTATAGGTTCATAGGTTGGTACTAGGCTATCGGCCCTAGGGCCTATACAAGCCTAGCCATAACAATTCCCTGGATATTTCTTCCCACAATATTTACTTCCCTGGACCCCTGTCTGGCAGGGCGACTGACGTGACCCCCAGGGTAAATTTTCTATCTCCCATCCAATCGTCAAGGTTCCTTTTGAAGAGGGCCAATGAGGCGCTCTGCTTGACATGTATGGGCAGTCTATTCCAGAGTATGGGGAGTCTCTGGGTCAGGAACCGATCCCTCCAGCATGTTTTGTTCATTGTGATGACAAGGTTTAAATCCCTGGAGCATGTGGCTCTGAGGGATTGGGATTTCTGTAAGTGGAGCATGTCCAACATCTCAGGGTTTGACATGGCCTTGTATGTTAAGCAGCGATCACCTCTGAGTAGACGATATGCCACAGAGTATAGCTGGAGATTTTTTAGAAGGTCAGCATAGGGCATCTGCTTTAGGCCTGTGATTCTTTTAGTGAGGTATTTCTGCGGCCTTTCCAGCTGTTGCAGATGTCTTGTAAGGTGCATACCAAATGGGGTGTTGTACTCTATAATGGGTCTAATGAGGGATGAGTACAGTGGGACAATAACCTACTTTTTTCTGGATGAAAAGCCCTTAGTGATGAGGTGTGCCACATAGAAGGATTTCCTGACTGCTGTGGCGATGTGGTTATCGAAGGTGAGACCACTGTCCACATGTGTCCCTAAGTCTCTCATCACAGTTTTGGTGTTTAATGTACTGCCACCTATGTGGTAATTCATGGGTACATGATTTTTCCCAAAGGCGATAACTATACATTTCTTGGCATTAAGCTTGAGTCCATGGCTCTGGTGCCAAGTATCTGTTTCTGTAAGGCCCTTTTGTAGAATATACACATCATTTGGGGATTCAATAATGGCTCCCAGTTTGCAGTCATCTGCGAACTTTGTTATCCAGAGTCCTTTAGTGTTGGCCTGTACTTCAGAGAAGTAGATGCCAAACAAGAGAAGTCCCAGGACTGAACCGTGAGGTACTCCACTTGTCACTTGTCTGGAGCTGGATTTGGACTCGGCTACTTTTACAGTCTGGATTCTATCAGTAAGCCAGTTGGCAACCCATTGAGTGATGTAGGGATTTATGCCCAGCTTAGTAAGTTTATCTATGATTCCAGAGTGGGGGATGGTGTCAAAGGCCTTGGAGAGGTCCAGATAGGCTGTGTGGACCTCCTTACCCTCGTCCACAGGTCTGGAGACTGATTCGAAGAAGTCAGTCAGGTTCAGAAGAAAAGATCGGCCCTTCACGAACCCAAACTGGGTGGGGTCCAGTGTTTGAAGGTTGCCAAAGTCTTTGTTTATAAGTTCCATGATAATGCATTCCATGCCCTTGCAGATCGGGCTCATCAGACTGATGGGATGGTAGTTCCTGGGATCCAAGTTGGATCCCTCCTTGTGGAGTGGGATAACTGTAACTGTGTGCCACTCAATGGGCATGAAGCCTGAGGTGAGGCTTTGATTAAACATGACACTTAGGTGAGGTGCTAGTTCATTTTGTAGTTCATGTAGTACACAGCCCAGGATGTCATCTGGTCCCATGGATGCAGTATTCTTAGCTTTGGAGAGTGCAGTTTCTACCTGTGTGGCCGTGATTACCAGAATTTGGTAATCTTTTGGTATTGAGATGGGCCCTTTAGGGGGTGAGATGGGGGTGAAGTTGGCACTAAATCGATTTGCCAGGATATTGGCAATATCCTTGGGATCAGTATACTTAATGCCATTCTGTTGTAGCTCAGAGCAGATCTGAGCATTGCCATTTAGATTATTGACATAACTATAGAATGCCTTGTGGTTGCCTTTGGAATCTTTGGCAATTTTATTTTTGTAACTAGCTTTGGAGGATTTTATGAGGGATCTCAGCTTCTTACTGAGGCTGGTAAGGGAGTTTTTTGCATGCTGAGATTTTCCTCTTTTCTGCAACAGTTTCTTCCTTCTGTTGTATAGTTTGTTTATGGCAGGGGACCACCAGATTGGCTTCCTTTTTTGGAGGAGAGCGTCTTGGTTCTATTTGGGATGGCATGATTCATGCACGAGTTGAAGTGCTCATACAGTGCCTTAGTGTAGGAATTAGCAGTCGAACTTTCAGCTCCTGTCTGCATGAGTGTCATGAAGTTTGTCACTTCTGACTTGAGTAGCATGAAGTTGACTTTGGAGAAGTTTTTTACGGAGATTTCCTTACGGTGGGGGGTGGGATGTGGATGTCAAAAAATTAGATTACCTTAGACAGTATCCAAATTCATATTGTTCATGTGGTTTCCTAAACACAAGCATTTTTTGTTATACTAAACGTAGGAAGCCTCTTCATATAGTTTCTAAGGCCTGGTCTCCTTTAGCAAAAACAACTTCTTTAGCCTTCTTGTGACACTTCATATAGGATGATAGCTGTATTGCAGAAATTATGTCTTATTTCTTTACTTTAGCAAGAATATGTATAAAATAGATGCCTTTGAAAGCCACTGTATCCTGGGGAGATGTTCCTATAGGGTGCCTGGCTTGAAAAAGTTACTAGGGGCCCTGTCCTGATTGTTATGGAAGGTGGGTCTTCTATTACCAGGTATGAAAGTTGGTTAATTACCATAATGGTAGATTTGTAAGCTGTAGGCTCATCCTCTGTAATGTACCCTTCCTCCATGGCCCAACTTTAGCACAGTTGATCTAGAACTTTCTTTCTTTCCTTCTTACTGCTAAAGCTTTAAAGAGAATAGTTACCCATGGTACATAATGGGAAAGAAAGACAGCTGTCAGGATCCTAGCAAAGTTTTATTTGTTGAACGTCTTAGTTCTTCAGGCATTGGTCCTTATTACTGGAGTGGGGGTGGGAATAAAGAAATAGGCATACAAATCTACCATTAAGGTAAGTTCATAATTTTCATCTCTTAATAGACTGCAGAAATTACTGATGTATATGTACGACTGAAGTGTTCATTTCTCTATCTGAAATATTAGTATAGGATCAACTGATGGCTAAATACGCCATCAGACCAATGCAGTTAATTCAGCACGCAATCAACCATGGACTAATAACACAAATCGAACTGCAAGCAACACGAAGGCTAGGGTAAAGATGCAGTATATTCACAGTTTATTTAAAACAAAACATAGTTAAGTGCTTTCATCTCACATGCAAGACTTCAATAAACTATCTATACAGCACAACATTATGAATTTAAATTGCCCGTACAATACATGTGACACCTCCCCTCCAATCACATGCTCCATCAGGCAGAACCTTTCTATGAATTAAAATGAGCTGCTTCTAATGCAGAAAAAAAGAGCCCAAAACAATGTAAGTGAAAGAAATCTCAACCAATAGGCATGTCTTCCACATGAATGTTTAACCCCTTACTGTTGGTTAATAAAAACAGGCAGATGGAATATACCGTGAGTTCAGTAAGGCATTTGATATGGTCAATGATAAATTAAGTCATTCAATATAAGAAAACATTTGACAGGATCCAGACCTGGACAAGTTACAGAAGCTGATTGTTATACTATCATACGCAGCTGAAGTAAGAACCATGAAAGTTAAGCGCCTAAAAATTCTGTTTTGAGACAACACCTTTTTTTCCCATTTATAGTATAAATGCTTCAATCAACCCAGAAATGTGTAGTTAATAAATATGCAGTTGATATAAAGATTTTGTTGAGTTTAACATCTAAAGGGGGTAGTACTAAATTTCAAGATTCATTGCCCAGCATATTTGCATGGCACAGAGACAATATAAAGCTGAACACAAAAATGTAAGTCTGGTAAGATAGTGCAAACATGTTTTAATGTGTGAGCTTCTAATGAAATTCCAGCTGCTTCTTTATTGACCCTAGTAACTACAGTCAGAAAACATCAGATACTAACCATACTTAACATGCAAAATTATAAAAAATACATTTTGGTGTGTGTATGTGTGTGTGTGTGTGTGGGGGGCAAGCCTCCCAGCATCCCCTAGTATGGAGTTTCTTTACTTTAAATAAATAAATAGCATGTACCATTCCTGTTCAACAAACCTGCTGCTGCTGTCTGCAGTGTCCTAGTGGGTAGGAGGTCTCCACCTCACCACTCATTTTGTGGACTTTCTACTTTATCCTGCCAGTTATCTACTTTATTCCTTGGGAGGATGAAGTAGAAATCCTGCAGATTTTAAACAAGGCCACGGTGTGAAGAAAAGCAGAAGTATCAGTCAGCATTATCATGATTGATGTTGCATATGGTCTAGTTAGGATTCCTGGTTTTCATCCAGATGGCCCAGGCTTGATTCCTGGTATGAAAATGGTCAATTCTTTGGGGTTGGGAATTGGCATAATGGTTAAGGTGTTTACCTCACAGACACAAGGTACAGGGTTTGATTTTCATCTTTGAGGGTAATTGACATGGCTTAAAATGGCCCGCAAGTGCGTCTAGTCTAGTACTTATTTATAACCTATGAAGTAAGTTTTAAACGTTGGCAGAGAACCAGATATAGACAGTGGATGGCTTTGCAAGACTGGGTTTGCAAGTGTGTTGAGTTTACCAGAATTGAAATGTATTACCATGCCCCTTAGTTTATTTTTCATTTTATTAGGGTCTGGCATCTGAAATAAATGCAGATAGAACAGTTGTTGAAGTTCTCAGTGGATGAGAATGGCTGCTGTTCGCTCATTATTCTGTTTTTTAAGACTAATGTGATTTGTTTGAATCAAGTTTGAAACCTTTTGCTACTGTTTGTGTGAAACAAAATTAAAATAGCTTATTGTGGTAATTAATATTATGTATGGTTAACTTGACAGGGCTATTGTCTGCTTGAGTAAAACAAAGTTGAAATACATTACTGTTGTCATGGGTTTTAGAAATATTTTTTTTATTTTGTAAGAGGCAAGCCCTCACCCATCTCCAAGCAGAAGGATTTTGTGTTTAAACCCCTAAGCTTAGTATAAGCTGCTTGGAAGTCACTACACCTTAGGGCAAGGCCAAAAATTTACCACAGTGACATCCTTCAGGAAACATGCAAGCGCTTTTCACTCAGGTGCATATACTTAAATATTTAACTGTCATATGTCTGATCAGATACCACTACAAGGTAATGAGGCATTGGTTAATGTCAATGGGTAATCTGTCATCTTCAGTGATAGTACTATCATTTTTTGTAGTAAGAGTAACAGTGTCAATGATACCTTTTTAAATGCTTTTTATTATTTTTCATGATAAATTATGATACGCATGTATCTAATTCAATTTTAGTGTGACATATTTCACATCATAGGCTAGTCTTTTATATGTATTCTGTTTATTAAAATTCCTACAAAAATATCATTCATAAATCATTACCTAGTATGCCTTTCCTCTCCAAACTTCCATACGTTTCTCACCTACCATACATGTTTTATAGAAATCTAATACCTTTGTCCATTTAAATTGTAGTTTACTGAATGTGCCTAACAATTTATGTGATTTAAATACATTCTAGTACACTTAAGAATTTTTGCTGTGGTCTTATTTTTGTCTGTCTTCTCACTCTCACTTCCAGTATTTGACAGTGGATGTTTTCATTCTGGATTATGGAACCCTAATAATGTTCCTTTTTCTCTCTGACCACTTTAAAGTTATTTTTCTAGCACCCATATACATAAGCTCTATATAGAAGCAAGCTTTGTTTGGCTTGCCAAGACTTGTCATCTTCCTGATGCTTTTTTCTGTACCTGCTCATGATCCCAGAACTTGTGTGTCATTCTAGTATTCCCCTCCATACACCTCTAGCATTGGCTATCATTCTTTATTTCTATTCTCCATAGCGTATTGAGAAGTGAAAAGCTATCTGTAAAATTTTACCATTTGCTGGTAACATCTAATAGGCCATCTTCTAAGTGAGAATGTCACATCTCATATTTTTCCAATCTCTGTACTGTTTCTATTAATCCGTCCTCATTTTTCCACTTTTTCTACAGATTATTACATTTTTTTTATCTACCAGCTCTTTGAGGCCCACATATATAGCACCCTGGTTTCCTTTTCACCTATAGCTTATCTGCTTTTCTCTCTTGCTTTTGTTCCTTTTGCATAAAAGCAACTTAACTATAGGTAGCATAACCACACTGATGCTAGCATCTCTTTTTTAAGCTTCCACAGTGGACTATCATTTTGCTCCCAGGTCCTCTTCATGTTCTTTGGGTCTACTGGACTCAATTAAGCCTCCACAGGGCTAACCCCCCTCTTGTGTCCAAGACCTGTGAGGAGATTGAGGACCCAGGTCCAGCATCATACTATGTTGGAGGTGTTTTTATTGTTTTATGCATTAACTTTCCCTTCTGTCATCCATGAAGTCCTAGTACAGAAGTACAAAGTAGCACAATGGCATGTTGTTTCACCTCCACTGTGACTTAGCCAGTACAATTACCAACTTTGGATTACAGTCTCTGCACATCTGTAGCCTCTGATGGCAATTTGTGTAAGGTGCACAAAAGTGAGCTCCCTCCTCCCAGGATTAGCATACCAATTAGTCCCATGCCGGTCTAGAAGCCTGAACTACTATTGAACTAATCTCACCTGGGTGGTTGTCTGTTTTTCATCCCTTACACAATAGCATTGACAACTCTTTGTTCTTTTGAAGCTAATTCTAAGACCTGGACATTTTACTTCCCTCTGTGGTCTCAGCTACCTACTACCTTTCGACAGGCCTAGCTTTTCCCATTTTTCTTGTTGTGGACTGCCTTTTTTCTCAATGAATTTCCTATTTAATAAAATGTCTTCCTTCATGAATTCCCCAACTTCATATTCTCTAATTTCTGCTGCTGTTTTCTGATTCTCATCACTGATTTTTTTACCAGTTTATCTTTCTTTAGATATCCTGTCCTCCATTTTGTGTTATACTTCTCAGGCCTTTCATTCTTCCTGCAGCAGTCCTTAGTCTGCCTCCCATGTTAATTATCTTATTTAGTTAATATAAAAGTGACAGCACAACAAATGAAATATGGGAATCCCTCAGTGTCCCACTTATGCTGTTACCTTAATATTTGCTTTGCTGTTATGGAATCTTTCTGCTCTCTTACCCATTTTTAGTTCTAGTCTGTACCTTGTGAAATTTTGAGATGGGTTTAACAGCAAGTTCCTTAATAAAATGCAACACTGTTGGAGTATATATCATTCTTACCACATTCATTTGACCTGTCCACATCTTCACTAGCTCTTGCCCTTTCTAAGAATTTTTTTCAACCCCTCCTTTGAATTGGAGAAATTTTAAAGAATTGTATCGTTTATAATATACTATGCTATACGTTTTATTTATTGCCTCTTGTTTACCAGGAAAGTCTGACCAACCATACAAGTCCTATTTTCAGTGGAGGCTGAGGTGATAAAAATAAAGCATTGCCATGATACAAAAAAATCAAACAGGCAGTGACATATACTTGCATTACAATTGAGTGTTTTAGATTAATATATATTGTAATACTAAATGCAATGAAAGGATTAATATGTATTATTTACAGTATTAAAACTAAATAAAGATGCAACACATCGTTTGCAATTCTAAAAGTGAGAAATAGAGCATAGCCAAATGGAAGTTAGGTGTTATTTTAGGTTGTGCTTAAAGCTTGACGTAGTGTTGTCTTGTTTTAGTGTAATAGAGATAGAATTCCAGTGGATGGTAACATAGGTTGTATAAAGTGAGTCACTTGCAGTGTTTTAGAACTTGGTGTTGGTTAAGAGGTTTTTGATGCATAATCAGCAATATCTATCTGGAGTATATGAGGATGTTTTGCAGTGAAAGGCAGGCATTTAGTTTGTGTATTATTTTATAGGTGATAAGTTAGCTGAACGTAGGTAAGGTAATTAGGTAATTAAATCTATTGTAGGTTCTTTAGTGCTATGTAGTGTTGAGTATGGAAAGGAGAGTTGAATGCAAATTTATTTATTTTGTTGTAGCAAGCCAGTAGTTCATTTTGTAAGGTAGACTGAAGATTAGTTAGTAAAGGTAAAGCATAAGGAAAACAGGGGAGAAAGTAAGTAGCTGTTAAAGATCTTCTGGAGGAGTCAGTGAGGAAAGATTTGTTTTGGTAGATAAAAAGCAGCTTTTGGTGAGTTTTCTTGATGGAATGGGTGATGTGTAAGTTGTATTATAAGTTATCATCTTTAATGGCACCTAGAAGTTTAGTATTTGATACTGTTTCTCTTTTGGTATTGTTTGCAGAAGTGATGTTAAAAGATAGTTTCTGAGTAGGTAAAGATTTTGGAGTAAAAAGCATTATTTTTGGCACAAACTCATTACAGCCGATTGTGTCTCTAGGCGTTACTACAATTACCTCCTACTGACACCTGCAGGTGTCAATTATTGCTTGTTCATATTTGTATTAATAATTCCAAAACCATGCTACAAAGGTATCAGAAGATGTCATCTTAAAGCATACATGATGGCAAACACAATTGTATTGATATTTGACCGCTGTCTAATTTAACTAAAGAGACATTGCATATTATTTGTATACTGTTTAGATTTTGTAATAATTTTCATATTTCTCTAAATATCTCAATGTTCAGGTAACACAGACAGAATTGCATAGCCTCATAAGAAAGTTCACAGCTGTATGACGAAAAGCCTGCTGGCAGTATGTGTCTTGATTGAATGGTTACTGAGATATCATAAGCTGTTTATACAACATTACAAAATTAATATTAATTGCCTTTATTTTGGCTTATAAACTCCAGCTTAAAGCATCAGACTGAGTGAACACCACTAATGTAAAAATTAATTTATCCGGAATAGTTTGCCTTTTACAGTTTTCTAGTAACACTTATGGTTCCAGAGAAATGAATATTTGTTTGAACTGTAAGCTGATTACTTCATTTTTTAAAGGCTCAAGCCACACCCAGTGGGAGTTGAAAGTACACACTCAAATGAGCTGTACTAGAGGGAATGAAGGTGGTCACTTTGCCGTAATCAATGGAGGAGCTGTCTTGTGTCATTTGCTGAAGTAGTTGGAGGCTTGAGGAAAAGCATACGAGGATGGCATCAGCGTATTGGACTATGAAGGTACATTTGCTGGCTTTGTGAAGATGTTGGAAAGTAATGGGCCTACAATTGATCTTTGTGGCACACCTATGGTGTCAGATAGAAAAGGGGAGAGGTCTTGTTTCCATTTTACAGCCTGCAGTATGTTAGAAAGATAGCTATGGAACCAGGAAAGGGATGACTTGGATAGTAATAGAGAAGATAGTTTATTAATTAGATGTTGGTGTGATACTGTGTCAAATGATTTTGACATGCTTAAAAAGAGGGAAGATGCTAGGCCGCCATTATTTCTATTGGAATTTATGGTTTCGGTGAAAATAAGTAGGGTAGTAGTTGTGAGCGGAGAAGAGAAGAAAGCAGGTTGAGTAAGGGCACTGGAGGTAGTGAAGGGAAGCAGTAACTACAGCAGAGCTAGTAAGAGCTGAGAAGTAAGGAGCTAGTAAGGAGACTGGTGGGTGGAAATCATGGAAGAAGGACAACAAGGGAGAGAAAAAGGTGGAGAAAGAAGAAGTGAGAGAAGAAGAGAGATGAAAAGAGACAGGAGGAGTGACAGTCAGATAAGGCAAAAAAAACAGGAGTATAAGGAGATGTGAGCATAAGAAGAGGTGTAGGGTGGGATAAGGCATATGAAGAGGAGGAAAAGAAGAATGTTGACTAAAGGAGGAGAAAAGGACCTGTACTGATTGCCTGGACAGCAGGTAAAGAGGATAAAGGGAAATAGGGCAAACAGGTGATAGGATAATGGAGATGGTGTGATGGAGCAGCAGGAATTGAGCGACAGATGGAAAATGAAGATGAGCTGAAGAGAATGAGAGAGTGAGAGGAGGAGAGAGATGAATGAATGGAATGTAGTGAATCATGAAGTACAATGTATTAGCAAGGATAGAGTAAATGAAGAGGAAGAAGGGAAAGAATAGAGGTCCAGATGACATACCTGTGGAACCACTGTGGAAGTGTGGAGGTGTTTAGTGGGTAGTGGAGTTTTAGTGAAGATTGTTTAATGAAATCTGGAAAGTGAGAGGAGGATGCCTGAGGAATGGAAAAAAAGTGTTTTGGTACCGATTTTTAGAATAAGGGCATGTAGTAAGTAACTGTAGAGTAATTGCAGAGACACATTGATCCGAAAAGATGAAAAAGAAGAGGAAGCTAGGTTAAGAAGGGACGGATGGTTAGTGATCATGAGTAGATTTTCATACTGGGAAATGGTTTCATACTGAGACAGATGCTGATCTTTGTGTGTGTTGTGTTGGAGAAGTATAGAGAGAAGGTCAGAGGTCAGAATTGTGTTTTGTAGACCTAGAGAAAGCATATTGTTGTATTGTATGAGGACGTTGGTAGTGTCAGAGAGGTATAAGAGTGGTACAGGATATGTGTGACAGCGGTGAGGTCTGTGGTGGGAGTGATGGATGAGTTTAAGGTGGAGGTGGGATTATCAAGGATCAGCTCTGAGCCCTTTATTTGCAATGTTGGTGGACAGGTTGACAGACGAGATCAGACAGGAGTCCCCATGGACTATGATGTTTGCAGATGACATTGTGGTGAGTATGGAACAGGTGGAGGAGACCCTGAGAGGTGGAGATATGCTCTAGAGAGAAGAGGAATGAAAGTCAGCAGGACTAAGACAGAATATATGTGAGAGAATGGTGAGGATGCAAGGAGTAGAGGTGGCGAAGGTGGATGAGTTTAAATACTTGGGATCAATAGTTGGTACAGGCAGGGGGTGGGTGGAGAAGGTGTCAGGGTGATGTACCAGTAAGTGAAAGGGAAGGTCTACAAGAGGGTAGTGAGACCAGCTATGTTATATGGTTTGGAGACAGTGGCATTGACAAAAAGGCAGGAGTTAGAGCTGGATGTGGCAGAGTTAAAGATGTTAAGATTTGCACTGGGTGTGACGAGAGTGGACAGGATTAGGAATAAATATATTAGAGGTTCAGCCTAGGTTGGAATGTTTGGAGACAAAGCCAGAGAGGCAAGATTACGTTGATTTGGACATGTGCTGAGGAGGGATGCTGAGTATATTGGGAAAAAGATGCTAAGGATGTAGCTACCAGGTAACAGGAAAAGAGGAAGGCCTAAGATAAGGTTTATGGATGTGGTGAGAGAGGACATGCAGGTGGTTGTTGTGACAGAGCAAGATGCAGGACAGGAAACAGATGATAAAGAAGTTGATGATGAGTAGTTGTGCTATGGTGTTGCTGGAAGCCATGTTGTGTGGAGGAGAGGAGATAGCTGTTTCTGAGATAGGTTAATAGTTGGGAATGTATATATATTTTTCTAACATTTTCGGGAGGGTAAAATTGCTATTGGTCAGAAGATGCTAGGCTGCCATTATTTCTATTGGAATTTATGGTTTCGGTGAAAATAAGTAGGGTAGTAGTTGTGCTATGGTGTTGCTGGAAATCATGTTGTGTGGACGAGCGGGGATAGCTGTTTCTGAGATAGGTTAAGAGTTGGGAATGTATATATATATATATATATATATATATATATATATATATATATATATATATATATATATTTTTTTTTTCTAACATTTTAGGGAGGGGTAAAATTGCTATTGGTCAATAGTTGGAGAAGGGAATGGTATGTACAGGTATGATGTCTGAGTTTTTTCCAGATAGACGCAATGTAGTTTTCTGCAGTGGAGCTATTTATGAAAACTCGGTAGCAAGGGTGTCAGCAGCAATTTTGCAATACTCTGGTGGTAAGCTGTCAGCAGTGGGAGCTGATATTTTCAGTTTTTTGAGAGGCTTTGTGATAGTAGAGGTTGGCACTGGATGAGGAGAGAGGTTGTAAGTATGGATGGCAGTGATAGTAAGGATAGTGGGGGTTTAGTTTCAAGTAATTAGAGGACAGATTGAGTGAAGTCAGTGTTAAATTGTGTGGCTATAAGGTAGAGTTGTTATTGGTAGTTGTTAGGGGGGCGGAATGTTTGGCTGGGGTGCAGAAGTCTTCTTATTGTAATCAAAATAGCTTTGGGTTCTGATGATGCTTGTTTTGGAGCTTATGAAAGTAGTTGGTTTTGTCTGATTTGCTTTTTGCTTAAAGTGATTTCTAAGTTTTCTGAAGTTTTTCCAAATTTGTTTTTTTGTTTTTCTTTATTCCATACTTTCCAAGCCTTGTCTCTGTTTAGCATGAGCTTCTTCTATGAGCTAGGGTGTGGGGTTAATTTTGTTCTAATAGGAGGTAGTTAAGTATTATAAGGAATGTGTTATTAAAGTGAGTTACAGCATCATCTAGGAGTAAGTTTTTTAGAATATTGCTGAATGAAGTGACTTTGCACACTTGGTTAAAGACTACGTGTCTGGGGACTTGATTAATCAGTGGTCTGATAGTGAAGGTGAGGAGATGGTCTCTGATAGAATCTGCAAGACTGTCAGTAGTGCTGATTTTGGAAAGAAAGAGGTCAGGATCCAGCCTAGGACTGACTGCCTGTTACAATGTTTGTCAATTTTTGTGAGAGAAGTGATAATTTGAGTGAAGCCATATCTATTAATGAAAAGAGTCCGGGGGATCAGAGTCAGCAAGTAAGCAGTCTGTATTACAGTCACCTAATATAATGATTTCCATATTTATATTATGAGAAGTGCAGTAAAGGATGTCTTTGAGCACTTGGTATTGTTACTGGGGGATATATATATATATATATATATATATATAGCAGTGATGCATATACTCTTGTGCTTTTTAAGGTGAAAGAGAGAAATGATTATTTTGGCATTAAGAAAGTTAGGGTGAGTTTGTGAGTAGCAAGTGATTTTCAAGTTGTCTTTAAGATTGTCACACCTCTAGCTGTCTTGTGTTGCCTGACATTTTTTTTTATGTTATAGCCTGGGAGAAGAATTTTCTCGTCTTTGGTATTTAGTTTTAGCCAGGTTTTGTTGGCTATTAGTATGTTGGGGTGTGTGATGCCATGCATTCATCCATGTAAGTCTGGTAGCTTATTGTAGATTTTCCTAAGGTGTAAATGTATCAAGAGCAGATTGTGGCTTTAGTTAAAAGGAGGAAGAGGGGTTGGGGTGAGTGTAGTGCAGGTGGTACACTGGTGCACAGCTTGATCAGAGGGTCTAGGATTTAGGTGGATACCATCACCAAGGGTGAGGAGTTATTGTAGTGAAACCATTTTGATATTCATTTTTCATCTTTCAGTTCTATTTGTGAAGTCCATATACTCTTCAGTATAGTTGTATTTTAAGAAGGTCTAGGATGTGGTAGATTATAGACTGGGTGCAATTTTGGGGTAAGATAGTGATTTGTTAGGTGTACGTGGCTGAGGGAGACAAAGAGGTGGTAAGATGTGGTATAATCAAGTAGAAGTATGGCAGGTGTGTAGAAGAATAGCATGATGTATGTAAAGTTGGGAAGCAGGTAGGTTTGAAGGAGTTTGAAAGAGCTGACAGTCAGGCTGAGTATGTATATTCTTGTTGAAGTATTGTGTGAGTTGGAGTGGAGAAGTTAGTGGGGAGGGAGAGTTCAAATATGATGATCAGTTGAGGTGTGGTTAGTATGCTAAGTAGGATAGAACCAATTGGGAAAGCTGTGGTGAGCTGATTGCTTGTGGAGTGGTAGTGGGTGAAGTTTGGAAAGTCTATGTGTAGTTGTGGGGGTGGTTAAGATATGACCTTCTTAATCTTTTCCAACCTCTGTTAGCTCTATCTGCCCACATTTGGATCAAAACTGTTTTCTTTTGGTTTAGTTTGTAAATCTGAACCCTTCTCAGATTGTTTAAACTTTATGGGTGCTATCTAAAGCCAATCTACCATTTCTATTAACAGAGTACTATTAATATACATATAAATCAAGCCAGTTTGCCTCCCCCAGCACATCTCCAGACTATAGAGACTACACCTATGTTTCTTAGATAATTCCTTTATAATAAAAATAAATAGTCCTAGAGAAGGGGACATATTGTATTCATATTTTGTCCTGTTCTACATCTGTTTACCATTACCTCAAGCTCTGGGTTCCCATACATGGATTTTCCATGCCTGATTAATTTATTCACAAACACTCTTCCTTTGACATTTCCCATGACCCATACTAATCAGTCAAAAGCATTTCCAAATCAAATCACGGTGATCCTGCCTCTTGGGCACAC
>NC_056746.1:257352920-257390420 GCF_019279795.1 Protopterus annectens | reverse complement strand
AACTGAAATTTATTTGGGGTTAATCAGAGTCTCTTTAATTGATGGCTGGTATGTACCCAAGAAGACTGAATGCTGTAAATAAATCAAAAGGTGCTTCAACAAAGTATTAGTTTAAGGGTGTTCACACTTATGCAACCAGGTTATTGTGTGTTTTTTATTTTTTATATTTTTCCCCTAACAGATTTGTTTGTTTTTCAATTGAATTGTACAGGTTCTAGGTCACATTAAAGGTGGGAAAAGTTTTGAAAAGATTTATTGTGGTCTCATTTTTTTATATCACAAAAAACTGGCATTTTAACAGGGGTGTGTAAACTTTTATATCCACTGTATGTATATATATATATATATATATATATATATATATATATATATATATATATATATATATATATATCTAGGGATTCACTTTAGAAGCTCAAAATACTGAAATATCGAAATTCAGTATTTCAAGCCCATAAAGTGGAATCCTGAGAACAGCGAAAGCTCAGAAGCATGAAATTCAAAACATCGAATATCGGCGGTTTTGAATTTCATGCTTCTGAGGTTTTGCTGTGGTTATGGATTTAGGTAAGTGTGTTTGTGTGTTAAGGGTTTTGTGTAGGGGGTGTGGTGTGTGTCAGTGTGATTTGTTGCTGTAATGTGTGTATGTGAGGAGAAAGTAGCTTGTGTGGTGGTGTTTTGCGTGTGTTTGTGTGTAGTGCGACTTCGGAGTGAGAATATTTAAGTAGGGGGGGTGTAGGGGGGCACAGTCTTTCATGTAGTAGAGATCTTGTGTTTGTGTGTGGGGAGGATGGTGTGTGTGTGTGTGTGTGTGTGTGTGTGTGTGTGTGTGTGTGTGTGTGTGTGTGTGTGTGTGTGTGCAGTAGAAGCATGAAATTCAAAATCTCTGGTGTGCGAGATTTTGAATTTCACAGTTCTGAGTTTTCATGGTTTCAAAAATTAGACTTCATAGCCTTGAAATACTGAATTTCGATATTTCAGTATTTCATAGGTTCATAGGTTCATACTAGGCTATCTGCCCTAGGGCATTTATAAGCCTAGCCAGAGTGTGTATGGCTTTCGCCACCCATTTTAAATTAATTTTGTTGTGCCCTTTTTCGAGGTTAGTATACTGTGCCTCTGTCTAACAGTGACACAGAAGTGATACCCGGGGTAAACCTACGATCTCCCATCCACTCATCAAGATTCCTCTTGAAGAGAGTCAATGAGGGACTCTGCCTAACCTGGACTGGGATTTTATTCCAGAGTGAAGGGAGCCTCTGGGTTATGAATCTGTCCCTCCAGCATGTCCTATTTATTTCAGTGCTGAGGTTCAAGTCCCTCGAGCGCGTAGCTCAATGGGATTTGGATTTTCTGAGGTGCAGCATGTCCACTAATTCTGGGTTGGACATGGCTTTATCGTCAGGCACAGATCACCTCTGAGCAGGCAGTATGCCACTGAGTAGAGCTGGAGTTTCTTTAACCGGGCAGCATACGGCATCTGTTTGAGCCCCTTGATCCTCTTGGTGAGGTACTTTGGGGTCTTTCCAGTTGCTGCAGGTGTCTGGTAAGGTACATCCCAAAAGGGGCATTGTACTCAATTATGGGCCTGATGAGGGATGAGTAAAGAGGCATGATGACCTCCCTGATCTAGATGTGAATCCCTTCATGATTAGGTGGGCTATATAAAATGTTTTTCTAACCACTTTGGCCACGTGGTTGTCAAATGAGAGATTGCTATCAACTTGGGTCCCCAGGTCCCTAATTACTTCTTCTGTACTTAATGGACTACCACCTATGTGGTAATTTGTGGGCACTTTGTTTTTGCCAAAGGGGATGACTATAAACTTTTTGGTGTTTAGCTTGAGGCCATGGCTCTGGCACCAGTTGTCTGTTTCTTTGAGACCCTTTTGGAGGATGCTTGTGTCGGCTGGAGAGTCTATTATGGCGCCCAGTTTGCAGTCATCTGCGAACTTGGTCAGCCACAGTCCTTCCATGTTGGCCTGTACCTCCAAGAAATATATACCGAACAAGAGAGGTCCCAGGACTGAGCCTTGTGGGACGCCACTTGTAACTGGTTTGGAGTCTGACATGGCTCCAGCTATTCTAACCATGTGGGTTCTGTCCTTGAGCCAGTTTGCAACCCATCTAGTGACATAGGGGTTTATATTTAAGCTGGTGAGCTTATCTATAATGCCCGAGTGGGTTATTCTATCGAAGGCTTTCGCGAGGTCCAGGTAGGCTGTGTGGACCACCTTCCCCTTGTCAATGGCCTTGGTGACTGTTTCAAAGAAATCGACCAGGTTTAAGAGGCAGGATCTGCCCTTAACAAAGCCGAACTGGGTAGGATCCAGTGTCTGTAGGTCCCCAATATCTTTATTTATAAGGTCCATGATGATCCTTTCCATAGCTTTGCAGACCAAGCTAGTGAAACTTATGGGGCGATAGTTTTTTCTGAGTGGATATAAAGTGAATCCATATATATATATATATATATATATATATATATATATATATATATATATATATATATATATATTTCTTTAATCATAGTAGTACATTACATCTGTATGTATGTGTATATATATATACAAACTCCAAGAATGCACAACATATATCTATAGCCAAACCCTGAATACAGCTAAAAATAGGTGCGCGGGTGTGCCCATTGCTTAGCTACAGTTAAAGCAGATGAAAAGGCTGAAGAGGATAACAAGGAATATATATACAAATGAAGCAGCACAGCAATAGTGTAGTGGTAAGAGCATCCTCCTAATGAACAGGCATTCCCGTTTTGAGTCCCACTGCAGCACATTTAATTTTCCATGTGAAATCTATATATGAACATATTTTTACATTTTTTTGCTGTATAACCTACATACTAACATTTAAATGTGAACTGGAGTACTGCATTAAATGCACACGTGAAGTGTCAGTGTCATAATGAATAAGGCACTAGTAAGCAGGTTTAAGCACAAATAAGCAGTAGTAAGCATATATAAGCACTAGTAAGCGAGTTTAAGTGCATTTGCATGGGGGTAAGCATTGCCTTCACAGATTAAACAAAGTAGAAGCTAACTGGGTGTAAGAAACTGTAACTGGAATTTAGCAGTGCTTACCATTGCGCAAACCCGCACAAACCGACTTACAATTGCTTTAAAGTGCCTTAATCACTCTGTACCCAATGGCCCATGTTCTGCCCAGCAACAAAATAAACTGCCTCTGCAAGGCTTGAACTCAGTACCCTGTACACTATAGTCACAGTAGTTAACCACTAAGGCATCATAGCAATAGATATGAATGAGGTATCAGCAAACTAATCCTCACCACAGAAAAATCAAACCAAACATGTGAACTGAATCTATGTACAGTGTGAAGTAGTATAACCTGCTACATAACATAAATATGTGAACTGGAGTACTGCAGTAAGCATATATATGTGAGGTGTTATTGTATTATTGTAATAAAGTGTAGAAGTATAGAATCATGAATACCAGACATATATAGAACCTGTAATGAATAATAAATCATTGCCAAAAGGCAATTACAGTGTTAATTAACTATTAAGGAATGCTAACCGCAGCACAGCTCAACTTAGTAAGACTAAGCAATGTGTAGGGGAGCCAATCCAATCTGCCCAGCAGTATACCCCTTTAAGCACTGCCAACCTTAGGTAAGCAGGTGTGCCCATAGCTTAGCCTTTTCAAAAATGGCCAATCACAGAAAAGTTCAGGTAATTGGTCGTATTTAAACCACACAGGCATATGTGAATATGGGAATATGTTTCATAACTGGTTGTAGCTTCCTACTGCAGGCAGAATGGCTGGTGTGGGTGAAGGCACTCATTTTAGAGCACCGCGCTGGGGCATCCAGAAGTCAAAAATCATGGTATGACTCTTGGAAAAACACCATGAGGAGAGACTACTGCAGGGCCAGTACCAGGGCTTGCAGTATAAAACTGAGGCCTGGGACAGTCTTGCCCATGACCTCACCAGTGCCACAGGTATCCCCCAGACTGGTGAGCAGGTCAGGCAACACCATGCTGACCTGAAGTGACAGAGGGGGGATGTACTGGAAAAGTGGATCCA
The DNA here is from genome assembly GCF_019279795.1 of Protopterus annectens. Lineage (NCBI taxonomy): Eukaryota > Metazoa > Chordata > Ceratodontiformes > Protopteridae > Protopterus > Protopterus annectens. Next base: position 257,386,353 of record NC_056746.1, on the reverse strand, counting down.
GGAGTCTCGGCAGATGGCTAATGCCCCAGTACTAAGTACTCATTCTACTAAGTAGTTAAGAATTGCCTAGCTTGTGTATACTATGGATAGGTATGGCTAAATATCACTGTATTTCTCCGACAGCTGCAGATGAGCAGGCTGTGAACCAGCAAGCCCATGATGCTAGGTTGCAAAGGCTGCGTCACGAGGCAGGTTAGTAATTGGTCTGCATGTACTGTCATAACAAATAAATATAAGAGCCTTAGAAAGTGTTGTACCAGTAGAAATAAATGTGTAATAGTCTGTGAATAAAGGTATAACCCCTGGAGTGCTTCAGTTTACTCTTCTGTCATGTTGGCGAACTGTTGCATACTATAAATAGTACTGCTGTATTTTAAGCAGTGTCACCCACACTGTAGTATGCAGATAAAATGTGTATGAAGTCCTGCATAACAATGTTGGAAGTGCCAAGAAGTCAGTCATATTGTACAAGTGAGGGAGACTTAGAAAACAGTAGAACACATTACATCATTTACCTGATAGCACAGTATACTGTGATGTTAGCTATAATTTTTTGTCACACACAGCAGGGATTTGAATCCTGGGAGTGCTACTAAGTTGTATGCAAAATCTTACCCCACAACTGTACAGATTTTGTTACAATGTTCAGATAGAAAGTAGTGTGCATAATTACACCCAAAAACTGTACAGAATTTGCTAGAATGTTCAAATTGAAAGTTGTATGCATATTCATACCCCACAACTGTTCCAATCTGTCCAGCATGTCCAGATAAATGGCCCATATCATCAGCCTGGTACCCCGTCCCCCTGACAAATCAGTGTGATGATCCAAGAAATGTAGGCAGCTGTTAATGACATATAACTGATAGTCAAACATGTACATAGTCATAGAATGTATATGAAAACAAACCTGTCATTCTAGCACCTCACCCAAAGTGTATGACAACAATTCTGAACATATGTTGCATTAACACCTGCATCTTGTCACGCCTGTATGTAAGACACAGGTCACATATATAATAATCTATAAACATACCAGTGTACAATATAAGGCCACTGGGTAGTGTAATAATACATGTAAGGGAAAGACCACTGCAGCAACTAAGAATGTTGTGAAAATTACAAGGCTATATTAGTTATTAATTGAAGTCTCTCTCTCACCCCTACCATATGTGCAAAATAACCCAATGACACTCCTCAACTGGTATGTGTTCACTCCAAACTTTTGTTGGGACATATGCCCTAATCGTTAATAAATATTCACATTTGTTTCTATGCATGTGCCATGTTAAAATACACCCATATTGGTGGCCTGTTGCCATCAATGAAGCCTGCATGCTCTTGTAATGGCCACTGTTGTTCCATATATGCATGTGTTCTGCTTGCTCTGCAACTGTGTTAATTCTGGTGTTTTGGGTTAATGGGAATACCTATGCATGCTGTTATAACTAATCCTGAATGCTGTTGACTGTTACTAACCCATATCTGTCATAAACCTGCGACAACATAGCTCGTATGGGAAGTCCGGTCCCAGTGGATGCACCTATGCCACCTCAGCTGGCCATGGCACTGGGCACCAGCACATCTGGGGACCAGCCTGGGACCTCCTGCTTCATGGGCCCTGCATCACCTTGCTCACACCCCTCCTCAGAGCAGGCATGGAGGGGAACCTGTCACCCATCAACAGGTTCAGGCTGTGGTGCGTAGGGAGCTCAGTCTGAATATCGAGACCGACTTATGCCAGCTTGAGGGCCAAGAGGCACATTTAGAGGGTGAGCCTGCCCCTCCTACACAGCCCCCAGTACAGCCACCTTTGGGGCCATGAAGGTGCAGTGGTGACTGCCCATGGGTGGGGACCTCAGTCCCACTGTTTCCAGTTGGGGGCTTATGGGATTGCGACTTCCAAACACCCCTCCCCATCCAAGGTGTTTACCCCCCACATGTGTCATATACCGGCCCTGTATGCATCTTGTCTTGTCTGTTAACTTACCCAACCTACCTCCCCAAATATACCTACTACCCCTCCCCAACATCCCACTCTCACCTGAAAAAAAAAGAGCAATCTGTTCCCACAAAATATCTCGCCCCATACATAACTGCCCATTTTGCACACATGCCCACTGGACACATGTAATTTGGTCTAATTGGCATCACAATGAATATATGTTGTCTTCACCCCTCTCCCAGGGGTTTGAGGGTCCAAATGTATCTGCAAATTTAGTGTATATGCACAGCTGTTGCTGTAGAAGAAATGGGCAGCTATGGAACTTTCCTATACCCTTCCTACACATGCCAAGCTATTTTCCCTACTGTCTTTCCTTCTTTATGCCCATTTTTTTCACCACTTTCCTATCAACCCCTTTTTAATTTTCTTTTAAAGGAATTAGCGTGGGGGTAAGTAGGAGTAAGCACTTTTAAGTAGCAGTAAGCGGGATTAAGCATGTTTGCGCAGGTGTAAGCAATGCCTACACAGGTTAAGCAATTCAGGAGCTGAGTATAAGAAACACTAACCTTAACTTAGCAGTGCTTACCACCGCACAAACCCGCTTACAACTGCTCAAAAGTGCCTTAATCACAGTGTATCCAACGGCCCTTGTTCTGTCTTGCAACAAAATTAACAGCCTCTGCTAGGATCAAACCCAGGACGCTGCACACCATAGCCAAAGTGAATTTCTACTAAGCCATCTCAGATATACATATCCTTGATGTATTCACAAAGATATCATCCAGCCCAGTCATTCAACAGTACAGAGAATGTATTCCAACATGTAGATGTGTGTGTGTGAGTAAATATATTAATGTCTAAACAGGTACAACATATTGATATATGTGTGTATATATATATATATATATATATATATATATATATATATATATATATATATAAACATGCAAATGCCTACATCTATAGATATATATGTCCACATCTACATGTCTAAATATATATGGCTGGTTTTATATATGTATATATATATATATATATATATATATATATATATATATATATATATATAGGTATATACGGACATATATCTGTACATAACAATGGGGAAACAACAAAAACATATATGTCCTCATGCAACGTTAATGGGGTTGAGAGGCCCCAGACAATATACGTCTGGTATGAATAGGTATACCCCCCAGCCAAGCACGACTCCCCAGGAGTACAGTACCAAGTGTTGCAGATCCCATAACCAGGACCAGACATGACATGGCCATCCCTAGGATACATATACACAGACACATATATGCAGATACAGGTATATATATATATATATATATATATATATATATATATATATATATATATATAAAACTACACATACACACACAGAGATATGTACAGTAAGATACATATGTAGTACGTGCACACAATATGGAGCAGGCGGTATTCCTACAGTCATGAGCCACCCATACGAATGACATTCATAGCCTGCAACATATACCCACAGAGATATCAAAGGGTATAACACCACACACAGGTGTGCATAAATGAATGTGAAAGCTTTATTTGTGTACTATGACGGTTGTGTATGCCATGTCATGTAGCTGTTTAGACACTGATATCCATATGAACAGTGTAATGCAACTGTGAAACATTTATATTAAGACAGTAGTCTGGAAAGGTTGACATATGTTGCTGTCCAGGCCGACACCTTCAAGTAGTACAATAGTAATGACAGACTGGGCCACAGCATACCAGACAATCAACAGTACGTAATGCAGATGTATAGGTCAGCAGCCTATATCTACACTCTGTACACAATCCCTAGGTGGTACAGACCCCATTTGACACAATGGGATGTATCTGTTACATAACAAGGCATACCTGACACCATCACAATCACACTGACAAACAGAACATTCTGTATGGCAGGAGGCAGTAGGCCTGCATTTACACAAGGTGGATTGTATGGGAATTTACATTCAGATACCTTAAGGCAGCTTACCCCAGATACCCACATATGTTGTAACAGCCTAGGTTAGTCATGGTGCACCCCCCCCCCTACACTCACTAATACTGTGCCATATACCGCTGTTACATGCCTCTGGAGTGCATTAGGGCACACATGTATTGTGTAGGTGAAACCCACACATATATATGGCCCCAACCCCCCAGTATGTGTGGGGGACACAACAGCAGTGGAGTGATGGCAGGAATGACAGCATGACATACACACAGCCCACTACATAACAACTCCTGACAGCATGTCATATGTGCAAAGCCTGGTATGTAGGTGGAGGACAGAGGCGGGAACACAGCCACATATGTGTAAAACTGTTATCATACAGTAAGCAAGATTTGTATATGTGTATATATCTATATGGATATATGTATTCTTATACATACATATATGTTCACCATATGTCCTGCACATGGAGTGGAGCCCCATCTCAGCCCAATATTCCCAACCTCTCAGTGCAAGGGGATGTCACGTATGTAGTTCATGTATATTTGTAGACTATTGCTACTGTAATAGGGATTGTCTTCACAGAAATGGTGTGTGTGGGAGGCCACATCTGCTAACAGTTGTGCCATTGGCTACTTACAGACATCTTCAGGTCATCATAGTACAGTACCACTGCTAGCACAGTAACACCACTGTGGACTACAGCTGCAATATGACCAATATATGTGGACAGTCTGACACACTCTGGTCAGTCCAGGGGTATACACAGAACCCCTTCATTCAAGACATGTGGATCGGGCCTGTCACTGTGGATGTTAACAGCCATGTAGATGGGTATAACATGTACATACTGGTATACATTTGCCCCCAAAGGTTATGCATTCATACACCCCTGTCTGTCCTGACACATAATAACCACTGGTACAGAGGTGCCATGGCCACATACTATCCACTAGTTAGTGGCATACATCTGAACAGCATCCCACTGCCTTGCCTGACATACATGACTGTTGTGGTGGCCAGCAGCAGTACATCTGGCAAGTATCTGGACATGACATCTGACTGGATAATTACAGTATGCTGCTAGGCATGCAACAAAGCACAGTGCAGGCTACAGGCAGACTGACTCAACACTGGGCTACGTCTCCTATGTGGGAATACACATGTACCTGCATAGATAGCAGGCTCTACAGGCATGTCACATCACAGAGTAACAGGCACCTGTGTGAAAGTGCATAACCACAACCAATGTGAACACAGCCACAGCCACATATGGTAAGCTAGTGTACTATTACAGTATATGGACTATCTGATGTACACCATCCTCATATGAGCCACTCACACAACAACCCTTCATATACTGGGCCACTACACAGTGTGGTCCAATGGCTGTCTGTGGTTTGGGACATGTGTGTGTTCGCCCCTACAAACATGTAAGCTGATAGGGTGACATACAGTGGAGCAACATGTAACATCAGATAGAACAGGACCAAGAACAATGACATATACCACAGTCTCTACACAGGCCAAGGTACATATGCACTATACACACACTGTCGACAATGACCAGACTTACACATACCTCAATACTGTGCACACAACCACAGAATACCCAGGCTATGTCCCCAAATATAACCCCTACTATACATAACGTGTAGCAGTCTGCTATCTCACAGGCTTTTTATCAGATATGCTGTCAATGAAAATGGTGTACAGAACATATGCACCCCCTACTACATGATATATGTACACAGGCTGGCAGAGTTGTGGCTGGAGGCACAAACACAGGGACAATTTTGACATGTCGCTGTGATAACCTCATACATTTCCTGTTGTAACAGGGTTTGATGCAACATATGTCCTATGAGGGATATGATGTCAGTAACTCTCCTGGCTGTCACCATCTACTGACTGCAATCCTCACACTACCTTCTGCAGTTGAGAGATAGGTGCTCTGTGGGTAACACAAGAAACACAAGGTACCACACACTTCCCAGTCTGCAGATGACCCTACAGATGGGGATTCCTCATAAACATAGCAGTGACATGACAAGTATTAAAACATGTAGGACAGCCATATCCACACACACCCAGTTAAACCAATATTACCCCAACTGCAGTATAGTAGCACTTACAGTCTTTAGTTAAGACAGGCACATCCCCCTCCTGTGTGTTGGCCTGTTTCCACAGTGTATGTTGTCAGAGGTAAGTCCCCAATTCATCTGTGATGCTGTTTGCCAAACAACAGATCTAGTTCCTGCTCACAGTGAATGAAAAGGCCCAACACCAACATGATGTTTCTAGATACTGGAGTGTGTTTCCATGCAATTGGCTATAGGAATGTTAACACAGCTGTTCCACATGCAATCAGCTAGAGGAGAGCTGTAATCCATGCAGAGGCCATCAACTGATCATGAGCATCACTGACAATACACATGCCGCTGCTTAAGCAAAGCAGGTGTAAGTCTCCATATCCACTAGAGAGGGAGTGAGAGAGGTAGACAGAGGCAAAGATAATTCAGGGTAGGTTGGGAGAGTAAAAAGTAATAATGTTTGTGTCTCACACCTACCAGTCCAGAGTATCGAACCCCTGACTATGTATTGATATCACATCTGTTATCCCTGCATGGTAGATATTGTGATTTATGCTAGGGGCACCGTATAAGAAATTTTAAAAACCCACTCAACATTGAGTCCAGTTGTTACACACTCACAACCACCTCCACACAGGACACGAATGACAAACATAAACACACACACGTCACATCTGGGATTAGAACTCCTACCTAACTAGTTATTACACTACAGCACTGCAATTATAGAACGCGCCACAGAGATTACTGGAGTACTCTCCCCAAAGGTTTATTTCACAGTGAGCAACATCAGCAGGATTGCCAAAGTAGGGCAAATGAATTGTAGTGAGTCTGACTAGCTAAACAATGCATTGCTCTCTACAGAGGCATAGGAACAGACACAAAAGCATCCACAACTCCCATGTGTGAGACTAGAACCCCTACCAGAGTTCTATATCACACTATAGCATTATACTGTTATAGCACACACCACAGAGATTGCTGGAGTACTCTTTCCCCAAAGGTGTACTTCACAGTGATTGACATCAGCAGGATTGCCAAAGTAGGGCATTTGAATTGTATTGAGTGTGACTAACTTAAATTGCCCTAATTATTCTGTATGCATTAACCGCTGTTCTGGCCAGAACAAAAATAACCTGCCTTTGCAGGTCATGAACCCAGGACCTGTACACTATAGTCACAGTAACTAACCACTAAGCCATCACAACAGTACATGCGACTGAGGTTTCACCAAAGTAATCCCACCATAGGCTAATCAAACTGAACATGTGAAAGGAATGTATGTACAGTTGTCCGTAAAGACCTCTCTAAAGCCAACTTCATGCTACTCAAGGCAGAAGTGACAATGTCTGTGACACCCATGGAGACAGGAGCTGACAGTTTAACTGATGAATCCTGCACTAAGACACTGTATGAGCACATCCACTTGTGCATGATTCCTGACATCCCACATAGAACCACGATGCTCACCTCCCAAATAAGCAAGCCAGTCTGGTGGTCTCCTGCCATTATACAACAGTAGATAGACACTGTTGAAGAAAAAAGGTTAATCCAAGGATGCAAACAACTCCCTTACCGCCCCAGTAAGATATTGAGATCCCTCATGGAATCCTCCGAAGCTGGTTATGTAACTAAAATTGCTACATATTCCACAGACAACCACACAGCATTCTATAGTTATGTCCAGAATCTAATTGGCAATGCTCAGAAGTGCTCTGAGCTACAACAGAATGGCATTATATAGACTGCTCCCACGGATTGTGCCAATATCCTGGCAGATTGATTTAGTGCCACATTCACCCCCTCTCACCCCCAAAAGGGTCCATGTCAATACAAAAAGAGTTCCATTACCCAGTAATCATGGCCACACAGGCAGAAACCGCACTATCCACAGCTAAGAATACAGCATCCATGGGACCAGATGACATCCTGGGCTGCGTACTACATGAACTACAAAATGAAATGGCAACTCATCTAACTGTCATGTGTAATCATAGCCTCGCATCAGGCCTGGTGCCCACTGAGTGGTGTACAGCTGCAGTTATCCAACTCCACAAGGGGGGATCCACCTTGGATCCCTGGAACTACTGTCATATCAGTCTGATGTGCCTGATCTGCATGGCCATGGAATGCATTATCAGGGAAGTTTTGAACGCAGACATTGGCAAACCTCAAACACTGGACCTCACACAGATTGGGCTCATGGAGGGCCAGCCTTGTCTCCTGAAACTGATTGACTGCTTTGACTCAGTCTGCATAGCTGTTGAAGAGGGTAAGGCAGTCCACAAAGCCTATGTGGAGTATAGTTAACTAATTAGTTAATTTATTAAAGGTTGCTTTAATAGATATTGGATAATTAGTTAATTATACTCCTATATAAGGGGTTGGTTTCAATTATTGTAGCATTTGCTGATGAAGTTACATTGTTAACGAAAAACGTGGCGAACAAGTTAAGCGTTTTTTTGGTTTTAGTCATGTGTTAATAAAGTTGGAGTTCATGCCTACAGTGGTTCCAGGTGCTTTGTTTTTTTCGTATATACAGACAGTTTTATATATGTTAGCAGATATATATATATATATATATATATATATATATATATATATATATATATATATATATATATGGCCATACATCTGTAGATAGCAATGGCAGATTAACAAATACACATATGTCCACATGCACCGTTAATGGGGTTGAGAGGCCCCACACTATATGTTTTGTATGAGTATGCATCCCCCCTCACAGCCAAACATGTGTGCTCTGCAATACACTACCAAGTACAGTCTGCCTCCCATAGGACATGTAATATGTGGAAGCCATCAACATCCCCAGGATACAGATACACAGACACAGATATGCAGATACAGATATACACACACACACACACATATATATATATATATATATATATATATATATATATATATATATATATATATATATATATATATATATATACATGTGACTACACATACACATGCAGATATATGTGCAGTAAGATACATATGTAGAAGGTGCACACAATATGGAAAAGCCACTATGCCTGCAGTTAACACCTGAACAACTGGGCACCGTATGAACCACCCATGCAAATGTCAGTCGTTGCCTGCAACATATACCCATAGAAAGGTCATATGAAAGACACCACACACAGGTTTGAATAAATGGAATCCTTTAATTGTGTACTATACCAATTCTATATGCCATGTCATATAGCTGTTCAGATACTGACAACCATATAAACAGAGTACTGCAACTGTGAAAAGGTTACACTAATACAGTAGTCTGGAAAGGTTCACAACTGTTGCTGTCCAGGCCAAGCCCTTCAAATTGTACAATAGTGAAGACAGACTGAGCCACAGGATACTAAACAATCAACAGTATGTACTGCAGGTGTGTAGTTCAGCAGCCTCTATCTACACTCTGTACAATCTCAGTAGGAGGTAAAGATGTTTTGTGATCAAATGGGTTGTAACTGGTACATAACAAGTCATGACTGACACCATCACGAGCACACCTACAAACAGAACTGTCTGTATGGCAGGAGGCAGTAGGCTTGCAGTACCCCAATTCATGTAAGTAATGTCAATATAGTTGAAGTATACGGTGCTGTACATCCAGATACCTTGTGGCAGCTCACCCCTGATACCCCCACATATTGTAATAGCCTAGGTCATTTATGGTGCTCCCCACCTACACTCAATAATACACGCCCATATGCCACTGTTAAATACACTGGCCTCTGGAGTGCATAAGGGCACACATGTATTGTGTAGGTGATGCCCACACATATATGGCCCCAGCCCCACTGTATGTGTGTGGGGGGATACAACAGCAGTGGACTAATGGCAGCACTGGCAGTGTGATATACTCACAGCCCATTACAGAACAACCCCCAACAGCATGACATATGTGCAAAGCTTGGTATGTAGATGGAGGACAGAGGCTGGAACACAGGCACATATGTGGAATACTGTTGCCATACACTAAGCAAGGTGCTGGTGTTACAGGATAGTTTGCAACATACCCTTAGTCAGGGAATTGAGGTTAGACACAGAAATGGATGTAGCCATGTACTGATAGCATGCAACACACACACTGCCAGTGTAATATCTGACACAGGACCTGTGTGGTGGACAGACAACACATGACAGGCATACCTCTGTCCAGCAAGAGGATAGGCCCACAGTAGTGAGCTATGCAGACAGACTGCATTCCAAGGTACACTAGTATGTACACACACACACACACACACACACACACACACACACACACACACACACACACACACACACACACACACACACACACACACACTCTGTAACACCAGTACTATGCAAAGCATAACACAACTCTACTCACAGTCTGTCTGTAGTTCCTGATCCTCCTACAAATATGTGGCCGCTCTCAGTGTGCAGGTTCACCTGTAAGAGGTATTGCTACCTGCTGTCTGTAACACTGATGCCCACACACAAGAAGGATGTCCATCACACAGGAAGTGTAAAGGGACCACACCCCCATGCTGTGTAGGGATTTATAGTGGGTGGTTGCCATGACAGTGGTAATTGGAAGTAGTACACATGTGTAATTTTATATATATATATATATATATATATATATATATATATATATATATATATATATATATATATATATATAGATATATAGATAGATATGGCTATCTGGACAAGTATATGTACATATATTTCCACCATATGTCCTGGACTTGGAGTGTAGCCCTACCCCAGCCCCTATAGTCTCAAAGTCGTAGTGCAAGGGGATGTCAGGTATGTATAGCAGGTATATTACTAGATTATTGCTACTGTCATTGGGATTATCTTCACAGACAAGGTGTGTGTGGAAGGTGACATCTGCTTATAACATGTGTGCCATTGACTACTGACAGACATCCTAAGGAAATTATTGTAAAGTACCGCCGCTAGCATGTAATGCCCCTGTGGAGTGCAGCAGCGATATTGGCCAATATATGTGGAACTTTGGACACACCCTGTACAGTCCAGAGGTTTACACACAAACCCTTAGTGCACAATATGTGTACCAGGCCTAACAATATGGATGTAGACAATCATGTAAATGGGTACAACACATAACGACTGGTATACATATGCCACCATAGGTTTTGGATTCACATACTCCTGTCTGGCCTGACACATAATGACTGCTGGTACAGGGGTGCCATGGACACATGCTACCCACTAGATATTGACATAGATCTGTACAGCAGCCCACTGCTCTGTCTGACATACATGACTTTTAAGGGAGGCCCGGCAGCTGTACATTTGGCAAATATCTGCACATGACATCTCAGTGGGTAAGTACACTAAGCTGCTAGGCATGTAATAATGCACTGTGCAGGCTACAGGCAGACTGGCTCAACACTGGCCTACATCTCCTATGGGGGAATGCACATGTACCTGAATATATAGCAGGCTCAACAGCCATGTCACAGCACATGGTAAGATACACCTGTGTGAAAGTGCATAACCACAACCATTTTGAACACAGCCACAGCCACATATGGTAAGCTAGCATAATATTACAGTATATGGACTATCTGTTCTACACCATCCTCATATGTGCCACTCACATAATGACCCTACATATACTGGGCTGCTACACAGTTTGATCTGATGGCTGTCTGTGGTATGGGACATGTGTGTGGACAGCCCTACAAACATGTACGGCATTACGGTACCATACAGTGGGGCAGCATGTAACATCAGATAGAAGAGGAGCTAGAACAATGACATCTACCACAGTCTGTACACAGGCTAAAGTACATATTAACAATACACACACTGCCGACATTCACCATCACTACACAGACCTCAGTACTGTACAAACATCCACAGAATGTCCACGTTATATCATGAAATATAACCCCTACTGTACATGACACGTGTAGCAATCTGATATATCACTGGCTTGTTATCAGATATGATGACACTATTTATGGTGTACAGCACATATACACCACTTCATGCACGACATATGTACAAAGGTTGACAGAGGTGTGGCTGACAGCACATACACAGGGCCAGTATAGACATGTTGCTGTGGTAACCTCATAAATTTACCATTGTAACGGGATTTGTTGCAACATATGTCCTATGAGGGATATGAAGTCAGTAACTGTCACAGCCTTCACCATCTACAGACTGCAATCCTCACACTACCTTCTGCATTCCACAGATAGATGCACCGTGGCTAACACATGAAACCAAAGGCACAACACTGCCCAGTCTGCAGATGAGCCTGCAGATGGGGATTCCTCATATACATGGAACTGACATGGCAGGTATTGCAACATGTATGACAGGCATATCCAAACAAACACTGTTAAACCAGCATTACTCCAAATGCAGTATAGTGGCACTTACAGTCTGTAGTCAGGTCAGGCACATCCCCCCTACTGTTTCTTGGCCTCTTTCCACGGTGTATGTTGTTAGAGGTAAATCCCCAATCCATCTGAGATGCTGTTTGCCAAACAACAGATTTAGTTCCTGCTCACAGTGACTGGAAAGAGCCAACACCACCATGATGTTCCTAGGTATTGGAGTATGTTTCCATGTACTTGGCTGTGGGAATGTTACCACAGCTGTTCCACATGCAATCAGCTAGGGGAGGGCTGCAATTCATGCAGAGGCCATCAGCTGATCATGACCATCACTTACAATACACATGCTGCTGCCTAAGCAAAGCAGGTGTGGGTCTCCACATCCACCAGAGAGGGAGTGGGGGAGGCAGACAGAGGCAAATACATGTCAGGGAGGGGTGGGAGAGTAAAACTGAAGCATATTTGTGTCACACACCTACCAGCGCAGGGTATCAAACCCCCGACGACTATGTTGTGCTATCACAGTTCGATGCAGTTATTGGATGCACCACATGGGTTGTGTGAGGGTGAGTGACATCTGCAACAGGCATATGGTAGATATATGGTAGGTGACGTACACATGCCTGTCTGCATGAACAGGTGCCAGCATCAACACAGGCACACTCATACAGGGACGCACACATATTGACATACTTGGCAGGGCCAGGAGTACAACCCATCACTAGTGGGATTACCACAACACATCAATGTGCAGGTATCACATGCACCGCACAGGTCATACAGAGGTTGTATGTGTGGAGGTGTCAGACATCAGAGAGCATGCTTCAGTATGCCCTGGGGGGGTTGTAGTGAGTGTGGATGTGGACATACGCACCATACAATACACACACGAACACACAGGGTGCCAGTTCTGACATGCATGGGTGTGTGGTGGTCAACTGTGCCAGCAGGCTGCACAGGGGAAGGCGATGGGTATACCTTGGCATCAGGCCACATGACAGTGGTCTGCATTATGGCTCTGGCCTGTAGTGTCTGCATTTTCCCACACAGGTAGGTATTGCATCCCCCATCCAGTCACCTGGGTGACTATTGTGTGTGGCCAATGCTGTGCATCACTTGCCATATATGTGTTCCTTAGTCCATGACATGGATGATGTCTGGGATGTGCACACCTCCCACATGCATTTACAGTGACATGTGGAACTGTACCTGGGGTGTCTGGCCCATGTTGTGAACACAGATTATCATCAGATGTGCTAGTCTTTGTCACCTGTGGCAGGAACTGGTAATGGGCAGCAGGTTTACCCTGCACCTACATTGATAGCATGCTAACAGCATTCCCTGATGTCAGTGTCATCTGTCCATACAAGGCATGTTGTCAGGTATGGTATGTCCATTGTGAGTCACATGTGAAGGCACCACAGGTAGTGCAGGTGTCCATTGGGGACCATGGAGGTGCACTGTCTGCATGTACGTGCATATTGGACAGATGGGTAGGGTGACATGCCCTCTGTAGCCCACTGCTACCACTGCATAGTTACTATCAGTGGCCAATATGCAGTGTACTATCCACATATTGGCTGTTGCCTAGGCATTGTGTACATATGACACATGGGTTGAGTGTGTGCTCTGGGTAATAGTGGGATTGCTAACTGTGACTGGCTGGCCTTGATGTCACATGTATGGGTATGGCTTTGCACCCCAGCCTCTCAACTAATTTACATCTGTTATTCCTGTATGGTTGACATTGTGATATATAGTAGGGCCACCATAAAAGACATAAGCAAAACCCCCTCAACATTGCCCACAGGTGTCACACACTCACAACCACCTCTACACAGGATACAAGTTACAAACACACACACACCTGTCATGTCTGGGAGTAGAACCCCTACCTAACTAGTTTATTACACTACAGCACTACACAGTCATAGTACATGCCACGGACATTACTGGAGTACTTCTTCCCCAAAGGTGTATTTCACAATGAATGACATCAGCAGGACTGCCAAAGAAGGACATTTCAACTGTACTGTAAGTGACTAGCCTAAAATGCATTGCTGCCTACACAGACAGTGAGACACACACAAAACATCCACCACTGACATGTGTGGGTATAGAACCCCTGACTGAAGTCTATATCACACTACAGCATGGAGCTGTTATAGGACACACCACAGAGATTACTAGCGGAATCCTTCCTCAAAGGTGTATTTCACAATGAATGATATCAGCAAGATTACCAAAGTAGGGCATTTTAACTGTACTGCAAGTGACTAGCCTAAAATGCATTGCTCCATACACAGACATTGAAACACACAAAAAACATCCAGGACTGCCATGGGTGGAGATGGAACCCTACCACAGTTCTAAATCACACTACAGCTGTACGCAGTTACAGGACGTGCTACAGAGATTACTGAGCTACAACCTTCCAAGAGGTGTATTTATAGGTGTGTGACATCATCAGCCTTGCCAAAGTTGAGTATATGAATTCTAAGGAGTGTGAGTACCCTAAAAAGCATTGTTCTCTACTCAGTCAGAGACACACAGATTCACACACAAACACACACACACATTTGTCAGGTCTGGGGTTGGAACATCTACCTAACTACATTATCACACTACAGCAGTATGCAGTTACAGGACATGCTACGGAGATTACTGGGTTATGACTTTCCCAGAGGTGTATTTCTAGCTGAGTGACATCAGCAGCCTTGCCAAAGCTGAGTATATGATTTGTACAGAGTGTGAGCAGCCTGAAAAGCATTGCTCTCTACTCAGTTAGACACACACATTCACACACAAACACAGTTGCCAAGTCTGGGGTTAGAATACCTACCTAACTACTTTATCACACTACAGCAGTACACATTTACAGGATGCGCTATGGAGATTACTGGGTTATGACTTTCCCAGAGGTGTATTTCTAGGTGAGTGACATCAGCAGCCTTGCCAAAGCTGAGTATATGATTTGTACAGAGTGTGAGCAGCCTAAAAAGCATTGCTCTCTACTCAGTTAGACACACACATTCACACACAAACACAGTTGCCAAGTCTGGGGTTAGAATACCTACCTAACTACTTTATCACACTACAGCAGTACACATTTACAGGATGCGCTACGGAGATTACTGGGTTATGACTTTCCCAGAAGCGTATTTCTAGGTGAGTGACATCAGCAGCCTTGCCAAAGTTGAGTATATGATTTGTATGGAGTGTGAGTAGCCTAAAAAGCATTGCTCTCTACTCAGTCAGACACATACACACAGATTCACACACAAACACACACACAGTTGCCAAATCTGGGATTAGAACTACTGCCTAACTAGTTTATCACTACAGCAGTACACAGTTATGGGACACGTCATGGAGATTACTGAGTTACAGCTCTCCTAAAGGTGTATTTCACATTGGATAACTTCAGCAGACTTGTCATAATACTGCTATGGGGAAGGCGGTGTGTGCATGGCCATAACCCATTCATGTAGGGGTTGACATGCACATGCGGGCACATGTGGGGTCATATGTCACAGGTACGTGTATACAGCTACTAGATGACTACTTCCTTGTACAGTCATGTTGCACCGCTGGTACGTGCACCACATAGTCTGTCATGTGGACAGATACTGGTAGCTAGTATCTGCAGTGATTGACATCTGCACCTCCTGTGTTTGGGGCCCTTTGGCTGTGTGCTGGGTGGGACAGGCTTGGATGACTCCTTGTCATGGTCACCCTCTTCCACACATCTATGTCTGTCTTCCTTTGGCTTATTATAATGTGTTTCCCTTACATATATGTCTGTATTCCTATCCACTATGTGTGCAAGGCAGGACTGGTGCATACTGACTTGTGTCTGCACTAAGAACTGTGACTACCAGATATGTCTGGTCCACTGGTGTTTGCAGACATGGCCTTCATGTGTTTAAGTGTGTCAGCATGCCCAGTATGGCCATCTGTATTGCATGTGAGGATCAAGTCCAGATAGTTTGTACTGCGGTGCTGACTTTTGTGTTGTACACTGACAGGTAACATGCTATGTCTGCAGAGTATCCATTGGCCATTTGGCATTGACTGTTACTACATTTCTGCATAGCGGGGGGCACCTGACTGTTTCTACATTTCTACGCAGGAGTGGGGGGGCACACCTGACTGTTACTATAAGTGTACGTAGGATGGGGGGGCACACCTGATACTTGTACACATTTGCTAGGACTGTACTGGTATGTCGATTACTCCATTTCAGTCTGTAGTCTTACCTATCATGCTGGCTAGAGGCATACCAGTGTGTTACAGATCTTAGCTTTAATTACCCTACATATTAGTTTCTGACTTCCTAACCTTCACAACTTGCATTCAACTGCCTGACCTGCTGTAGTCCGTCTGTGTAGGCCTGGGGGTGGGGTTACCCATAGGGCTCATTCAGAGGCCATAGTACAGCATTTGTTTGTGTTTGTCTATACCTATCCTGCTGGCTGTAACTGTTGTTGGGTATGTGACCCCCCCCCCAACTTGCATGTGTGAGTCACTTACCTTGTGGGTGTCCCAGTATTGAGGGTGGTGCTGCAGGGCTGCCTATGTCTGATGAACATAGTACACTCCCTATATATGGCTGAGCACAGGTAGTGTCATATTTGGCATCCCTTTTACTGTATGTGCGAGTCAGAGCGAGGTGTCATTCCCTGGGTCCCTACTGTGTCAGTGCATGTGCTATGCGTTGCCTCTTTGCCAAGGCCAGGCATACTGGGCACGCCTCCTTCTGCCTACTGGGGCAGGCTCAGGTTGTTCCTCCTTCGAGTCACTCTGTGCCTATGCAGGCCTTGGCAATGATGGGGGGCTGTATGGCCCTGCCCCTTGCTGTTCCTGCTGCAGCTGTTTCCGCAGGATCATATTATGTAGTATGGCATATACAAGGACAATTTGGGTACATGTAGTTGGTGAGTACTACAAGGCTACACCAGATGAGTCCAGGCACCGGAACTGTGACTTGAGCATCCAAAACACATGCTCTGTTGTGATTTGTGTTTGTGCGTGTGCCTCATTATGGAGTTCTTGTTCAGATGTGTGTGCATTTCTGATGGGTGTCATCATCCATGGCTCCAGTGCATATCCAGCATCCCCCACTAGGTGACCATGTGGGATGTCCCCATTGGCAAATGTCTGGTACAGCTGCGTCAGATGCCAGATGTGGGAATCGTGGTAGCTTCCAGGGCAGCCAGCACAAACATTCATTATTATGCCCTGGGCATCGCACACAACCTGGCAGTTGATGGAGGGGAAGCCCTTGCAGTTGATGTAGACCTTACCCTGCTCACCAGGTGGTGCTTTGATGCATATGTGCGTGCAGTCTATTGCACCCACTATCTCAGGGTATTCTGTTATTTGGTGGAGGAGACGCATATTGCTGGCCAACGCCTCACGGGTGATGGGGAAATATACGTGCTCACCGACATGTGCTGACATGGCATCCAGGAACTGGTGGAGTACCCTGGATGCTGCTGCCTGTGAAATCCCCATCATATCCCCAGTTGGCCTTTGGAAGGTACCTGTAGCTAGTATTCTTAGGCCTACACATACATCGCAAAAGCAGCCCCTAACAATTTTTTCTCTTGCTTTCGTTTTGTAAAATTTCCCCATCTGTATACACCGGTGGTGCAGAGTTTTTGGGAAAAACAAGGGGGAAAGATGTTTGCATAGTTTATAGTAGTGTACTGGGCTGGGCTGGTCTGCTGCCTGTGTAATTGGCTGATTCTGATACATGTCACCTGTCAGCTAAGCTAGTTCTCCTTGATTACCTTCCTACTGCTGTTTTCGCTTCCCATTGCCTCCCTGTTTAAGCCTGTGTGTGCGTCGCACAAACGGAGTGCTCAAATGTGCACAGAGCTGCTATTTCCTGGTTTAACTTCCATTTTCTTCCTGTAAAACCCAGTGCGTGGTGTGCACACCCACTTACACTTTGTAAAGAGTGCTAGGCAGGTTTAGACACACCCCTAGGTTAGCTGTGCTAAGCTAGGAGCAATCCCGAGCCACAGGGCTCCAATCCACTTACAGTATACCTGACACACACCCCCATGATGTCACGTATATCCTAGTCTATTTCTACTCTTTCACTCTTGGGACCTGCCTCACAGCCTGGGGAAATCTGGGATTCACTGTCCTTCCCCTCATTTTCATAGGATTGCCTGTTAATGCATAGTTACATGTACCACACTGGTCCTCCCCCTTAGCAACCATTACTCACTGGCCAGATTGTCTTATGCTGCCTTTGACTTGCATAGCAGAATACTGCTTTTAGTTAGAATGCTTATTTTAGGTTTATTTTATTATTTTCCCCCGATCCCGTTTGTGTGCTGCAGCCCTATGCTTAAACAGCCAAGATCGGCGAGAAAAAAAAAAAGTTGCTTTTTTATTTTTTAAACAGTTTGCAATGCCAATGGCCTTCTACTTGGCCATTGGCATGCTTCCTCAATAATATGCAGCCTTTATTTGGAGCTGTCATAGCTCCGTTTTATAGTTTGCAGAAATGTACTCGGTTACTAACCGAGTACATTTCTGCAGACTGCACTCGTTCTGCACTGACAGCTGCCGGATTCCTGGATTGCAAATTACCCTCATTTGCATGGTTTTCACCTGCAAATGAGGGTAATTTGCATACAGGAGCTTGGTCTATGTAGGATTAGTCTAGGAGCTCACGTGCACGTCCCGGGAGCTCGTTCCTGGATCACACATAGGCCATATTTCCGAAAATAGCTCTTAAACTAATCCTGCATGCTCTACAGGGCTTCGTAAATCTGGGGGTGTATATATATATATATATATATATATATATATATATATATATATATAGATATATATATATATATATATATATATATATATATATATATATATATGGGTCTACTTTACTTCACCGTAATCCCATTTCCCTGACATTCATTTCATTGAGACCAAATCACCTAAAGTTTACAATACTGACAACTCATTTCACTGAATTGGAAGCTATAGACTTGATGTGGCAGTGTGTAGAGTACTGTGAGGCAAGTAAAAGGTATATGCTCTTTTACCCACTGTAGTGTGACCTGGAATTAGTATATATAGTTAGGGCAGTGTGGGGGGGGCACAACCCCCCACGTTGGGGGGTGTGGGGGAGCATAGCCCCCCACTTAGTTTGGTTTTATATTGTCTGTTTTTTTTGTTAAGAGGATATATAAGTAGTTTTTCAGTTGTGGAAAGAGGTAACCATTAGTTTTGTGAGTTTGTTAGTGTATGGTTTCCCATTTAGTCTTGTGAAATGTAGCATTTTTAGCTGTCGGTGAAATGAGATTCAGTGAAATGAGTTGCCAGTGTTTTGAACTTTAGGTGATTTGGTCTCAATGAAATGAATGTCAGTGAAATGGGATTTCGGTGAAGTGAAGTAGATATATATATATATATATATATATATATATATATATATATATATATATATATATATATATATATATATGGATCTGTCCCCTTCAGATGGTCGAACTTTTAAAAGCTTGACTTTCATATGGCCAAGACCATATGATCAAACTTTTAAAAGTTCCAACGGTCTGAGTGGGGATCTCCATAGTGTGCGGAATGGGAAGATTTCCCTTTCCTGCAATGTAGTGGGGGGTGTAGGGGGGCTAGCACTGTTTAGTTTTTTTTTTTTGTTTTATTTTATTTTTACATTTTCGAACATTCAACTGTTCAATCATATGTTCTCAGCCATATAAAAGTTCTAACATTTGATGTTGATATGTGAAGTAGACCCATATGTGTGTAGATATATATATATATATATATATATATATATATATATATATATATATATATATATATATATGGATCTACTTTAAAACAGCAAATTACCATAACTTTATCTTGCAGAACAGTGAGATGAAAACCATGAAACTTTGCATTACTGAAGTTCACATCATCGTAAGTTTGGGGTTCAACTTAGGGTCCAACCTAACACTCTCATACTGGGTGACTTGAACTACCCCTCCATTAGCTGGGAAAACTACTCATGTACCAATACACCGACATGTGATGACATGGCATCCAGGAACTGGTGGAGTACCCTGGATGCTGATGCCTGTGAAATCCCCATCATATCCCCAGTTGGCCTTTGGAAGGTACCTGTAGCTAGTATTCTTAGGCCTACACATACCTTGGTATCCACTGGGATGAGTTCCCCTCTGTTAGTTCTGTGTGTGAGGTGTGGCCGGCACAGCTCAACAATTTGCTGTAGGAGGTCCCTGTCCACCCTTTAGTGCTCCACTATCTCTAGCTCATGTAGCCCTTGGTAGGTTACCCTGGGTCTGTACATTCTTCTCTGTCTCCTCACTGTGGGTTGCTCAGCAACATTCACATCCTCAACACCCTCAGCCTCTTACACATGCTGGTTTATGATAGCAAAAGCAGCCCCTAACATTTTTTTCTCTTGCTTTCGTTTTGTAAAATTTCCCCATCTGTATACACCGGTGGTGCAGAGTTTTTGGGAAAAACAAGGGAGAAAGGTGTTTGCATAGTTTATAGTGGTGTACTGGGCTGGGCTGGTCTGCTGCATGTGTAATTGGCTGATTCTGATACATGTCACCTGTCAGCTGAGCTAGTTCTCCTTGATTACCTTCCTACTGCTGTTTTCCCTTCCCATTGCCTCCCTGTTTAAGCCTGTGTGCTCGTCGCGCAAATGGAGTGCTCAAATGTGCACAGAGCTGCTATTTCCTGGTTTAACTTCCATTTTCTTCCTGTAAAACCCGGTGCGCTTACACTTTGTAAAGAGTGCTAGGTAGGTTTAGACACATCCCTAGGTTAGCTGTGCTAAGCTAGAAGCAATACCAAGCCACAGGGCTCCAATCCACTTACAGTATGCCTGACACACACCCCCATGATGTCACGTATATCCTAGTCTTGCACACAGCTATTTCTACTCTTACACTGTTGGGGCCTGTCTCACACCCTGAGGAAATCTGGGATTCACTATCCTTCACCTCATTTGCATAGGATTGCCTACTAATGTATAGTTACATGTCCCACACTGGCCAGGTTGTCTTATGCCTGCCATTGACTTGCATAGCAGAATACTGCTTTTAGTTAGAATGTTTATTTTAGGTTTATTTTATTATTTTCCCCCGATCCTGTTTGCATGCTGCAGCCCTATGCTTAAACCGTCGAGATCGGCGAAAAAAAAAAAAGTTTTTTTTTTTATTTTTTAGACAGTTTGCAATGCCAATGGCCTTCTACATGGCCATTGGCATGCTTCCTCAATAATATGCAGCCTTTATTTGGAGCTGTCATAGCTCCGTTTTGTAGTTTTCAGAAATGTACTCGGTTACTAACCGAGTACATTTCTGCAGTCTGCACTCATTTTGCACTGACAGCTGCCGGCTTCCTGGATTGCAAATTACCCTCATTTGCATGGTTTTCACCTGCAAATGAGGGTAATTTGCATACAGGAGCTTGGTCCATGCAGAATTAGTATAGGAGCTCACGTGCACGTCCCGGGAGCTCATTCCTGGATCGCACATAGTCCATATTGCCGAAAATAGCTTTTATTTTTACATTTTCGAACATTCAAATGTTAGATCATATGGTCTTGGCCATATGAAAGTCAAACATTTGGATGTTCGATTATGTGAAGTAGACCCATATGTATATATGGATCTACTTTAAAACAGCAAATTACCATAACTTTATTTTGCAGAACAGTGAGATGAAAATCATGAAACTTTGCATTACTGAAGTTCACATCATCGTAAGTTTGAGGTTCAACTTAGGGCCCAACCTAACACTTTCATACTCGGTGACTTGAACTACCCCTCCATTAAGTGGGAAAACTACTCATGTACCAATACATTTGCCCAACGTTTCCTGGAATTCATTAATTCCAATGCCCTGGACCAGCTCATTCTTAACCCCCAGTAGAGGTAGCAACATCTTTGACCTGGTCATTACTAACATGGGCGACTGTTGCTCTACACCAATAGTCAACTCCTCCCTGGGCTCCTAAAAACAGAGGTGGCTAACTTCACGGCACCCATACAAATGGAGAATAGTTGTATGACTGTCGAATCATACACCAGTGCACTGTACGAACACGTACACAAATGCATGGATCACCATACCCAACATTTATTTATTTATTTATTTCAGTTTGGTAACCGGGGACGTCCACTGGGCCCAAGTGTGCCCGTTTTCAGTGGAGGCCTGGGGAGAAAAGCTCCATAAAACATAAAACAGTAAGGTTACAAAAGTAAAGAAGTTACAGAATAAAGTACAGTTTACAAATATCTACATTCAGTATCAGGTTTGATCAACAAAGATAATTCTGATATATCTGATGGTTGTACTGTGGAGATTCATTTGAAATATACCTTCATTACAATTAAAGTGTAGAAACATTATACATACAATCATTTAAAGTAAGGAAGGACACACTTTACATGCAATCATTTGAAGTAAGATGCTATTTACAATATTTACAAAGTTGAAATCGTGTATTGAGTAGCAATTGCAGACAGCTTGAGTCAACTCAAGGAAATAGTTATTGGGGTATTAGCAAGATTAGGAACCTAGGAGAAAAAAACTCCTCGGGGCATTTGTTAAATAGAATTAGATAGGGTGAAAGCAGGTGTATTTCCATTTGGAGGACAGGTGAGTGAAAAGCTGGGTTTTGAAGTTTTCTGAGTTACATATTGTCCTGTGTGTGGAAGGGAGAGAATTCCATTTCTTGCCTAGTGAGAAAGAGAGGAGAAGTTGGCCAGCAGGTTGTTTAGGTTTGTGGATAGTAATTAGGTTTTGATGTTCAGATCTGAGTGGTCTATTAGGGGTGTAGGGGGGAAAGATGTTTGTTAGCGCTGGACATTTATTTGGTTGAAATACAAGTCTGTGTGCTGTGGTAAGATGGAGGTAGTCTAGGTAATCAGAGAGTTCTAGCCAGTTCAGAGGATGAAGGGTATGGCAGTGATGGGTGGAATTTTTGGATTTGGTGGCAAATTTAGAGATCTTATAGCAGTTTTATAATTTCGAGGCGATGGTAGAGGTCAGGTTAGTTAGAAGAGGGGCTCCATATAACAGGGATGGGAGAAGGTAAGTAGTAGCCAAAGTACGTCTAGTAGAGTTGGAGAGAAAGAGATTGTTCTTACAATGCATACCTAACTTTTGGTGGGTTTTCTTTATATTTTGTTGAATATGGATATCAAACTTGAGGTGTTCATCAATAGTAATGCCAAGAAGTTTAGCAAAGGGGACCACTTCTATGGGAGAGTTGGTTTGGCTAAGGACTTTGAATGAATTTTTGTCATAAGAGAAAGTCTGAGAGGGAGGGAATAGTAGAAGTTTAGATTTATTTGCATTTAGTGAGAGGTGGTTTTGTCGCATCCAATTTTCAGTAGTTGAAGAAGCAGTTTAGGTTTTAGTCAGTAGTTCAGGGAGGTTTGAGGCAGAGCAGACTAACATTGAGTCGTCTGCATATTGAATAGCTTTGGCATCAGGAATAGCAGAGTGAAAGTTATTGATAAAGATGTTAAAAAGCATAGGTCTGAGGATGGACCCTTGAGGGACACCAATTGGGGGTAGGTAGAAAGGAGGAGGTGGCGTTCTTCCATTTGACTGCCTGAGATCTGTCTGACAGGTAGCTAGAGAACCAGGATACAGTATTTGGTGAGAGATGTAGGTTTGAGAGATGATAGATAAGGTGTTTATGGGAAACAGTATTGAAAGCTTTAGAAAGGTCAAGAAGAACTGTGGAAACTAAGTGTCCTGAATCTCGGGCTTGGTTGACAGTTTCTAAGAAGGAGAGTAGAGCAGTTATAGTGCTGTGGCTTGGGCGGAAGCCATGCTGGGTAGATGTAAGGAGTTGGTTTTGGGTTAGGAAAGGCATAAGTTGGAGGTGGATACATTTTTCTGATTTTGAACATTGATGAGAGCAGAGCAATGGACCGGAAGTTTGAGATGTTGGTGTTTTTGCCTCTTTGTGGAGAGGAAGAATGTAGGCAGAACGCCAGATTTTGGGTACATATGATTCCTTTATAGATCTGTTGATTATATTGCTGATTGGGAGTGCTATACCGTCAGCTGCACATTTTAGGAAGGAGAAGGGAATATTATCAGGAGCATTGGAGCAAGGTTTAAGTTTGGATAGGAGCTTTTTATGAGATTGGTAGAGACAGGTTTAAGCTCAAACATAGGGAGAAGATGAATAGGAATGGTGGACAGGTGGATTATTGTTGGGGAAAGTCTTGGTCAGGTCAGAAATAGTTTCAATAAAAAAATGAATTAAATTTGGAGCCTAATTCAAGGTCAGATATACTTGGGTCAGGACAGGGGTTATTCTTGGAGCCGGGGTTGAGAATGGAGTTTATGGATTTCCCGAATTGCTTGAGGTTATTGTTATTATTGGACTGGAGCTTAATATAGTAGGATTTTTTTGTCTTTAGTGATTCGTTGGTTTGCTAGGTTATGGAGTTGTTTGTATTTTAGCAGGGTTTTGGGCAGTTTGTTGTTTTGGTAAAGCTTCCAGGATTTGTCCCTTTGAAGCATAATTTGTTTGGTTTCTTTGGATAGCCATGGAGCGGTATTTGTTTTTATCCTTTTGTTTCTTAGTGGGGCTAGGGAGTTTAGAGTGTCAAGGAAGATAGAGTTGAAGTGGTCTATAGCTTTATCAAGAGGAAGGGTATTAGGACTTGCCAGTTCAATTGTTTGAGAAAGTTGAGGAGTTGAAGTTGCTAAGGTTGCGAGTGACAATGTATTGATGCTGATGTGGGTTAGAGCTAGTTGAACAGTGAATGAAGGCTGGAAGGTGGTCACTAATGGTGTCGGGAATGGTGCCATAGCAGGTTATTTTATTTGGATGGGTGACTAGGATCCAGTCTATAATGGATCCTGGGGGATTTGTTTTATTGGGTCGGGTGGTGGACAGGATTACTTGAGTAAAGTTATAGAGGTTAATGGATAGGGAAGGAGAGGGACTATTGATCTTGTTCCAGTCGAGATTTACGTCTCTTAGTATGTAAGTTTCATAATTAATTTCAGATGAGGCCCATAAGAGAATATCTTCGAGGGCAGAGATGTTGTTGCCAGGTGATATATATAAGGTAATGATGCAGATATTCTTGTGTTTATTCATTTTTAGTAGACCAGCTGTTAGTTCAGTATTATTGAACTGAGGGATTGGAATTTGGAGGGGAATTAATGTAAGAAGATTAGAGTAGATTAGGGCATTGCCACCGTCTTTTTTATTTGGTTGGTCAGTTCTGAGAGATTGAAATCCTGTAGGCAGGATTTTAGTGTCAGAGATATGGGGTTTGAGCCAGGTTCCTGAGATGGCTAAGATGTCAGGTTGGTAATGGCATAGCCATACTTGGAATTGGTGAGTTTTATTGTTGAGACTTTGGGCGTTGAGTGTAAATTTAAGGGTATTGTGGGGTGAGGAGGGGGAAGAAGGAGAAGGGGGGAGGGAGTTATTAGTAAGGGGACTAGGGCCTTGGTTGGGATGAATATCTCTAGCTAATATTAGGTTATTGAAGGAAATAACCTTTAGCCATTTGGGTTTATATTGAATGAGTTTGGGTAGAACTGACATTAGTTTAGGAGTAAGTATTTTATCTGTAGTGGTGATAATTTTAGGATAGAAGAGGTGCAGGGGGTTGGGCTGAATATGGGAAGAGGAGATGGAATAGAAATGAGTGTATGAATGAGGGAGAAGAATGGTAAGTGTGTCAGTTTGAGATGAAGGTGGGATAGGTGGTGCATTGGAGGAATATGAGCTGGCATAACATAGGGGAATTAGGAATACAAGGAGGAAGCAGAGGGTCCTGGAAGGTGTTGAGAAGGAAGAGGAGCATATTTAGACAGTTTAAGAAGTAAGAGGGGGTAGAGACAGAGATAAAGGTTATCTTAGTTTAAAATGAAACAGATGAGGGGACTTTAAATGGTGGGGGATTAGAGAGTGTGATATGTTTATGTAGGAGGGAGAGAGGAGGAGTAGTAAGGAGGGAAGAGCTTTTATTGGGTAATTAGGCAGAGTGGATAGAACCAAGACACTCTCCTTCAAAAAAAGGAAATCAATCTGGAGGTCCCCTGCCATAAACAAACTCTACAACAGAAGGAGGAAACTGATGCAGAATAAGATGAAGTCCCAAGACTGGAAGAACTCCCTTATCAGCCTCAACAAAAAGTTGAGATTCCTCATCAAATCCTCTAAAGCTAGCTATGAAAACAGAATTGCAGCAGATAGTAAAGACAACCACAAGGCCTTCTATAGTTATGTAAAGAATCTGCACAGCAAGTTGAGATCCCTCATCAAATCCTCTAAAGCTAGCTATGAAAACAGAATTGCAGCAGATAGTAAAGACAACCACAAGGCCTTCTATAGTTATGTAAAGAATCTCCACAGCAATACCCAGATTTGCTCTGAGCTACTGCACAATGGTACCTCCTATACCGAACCAACAGATATTGCCAATATACTGGCCGACAGATTCAGTGCCAACTTTACCCCCCAAAGGACCACTTTACCCCTCTCCCCCCAAAGGACTAATCACAATAGCAGTAGATTGGCAGGCATCCAGTATTACTGCTGCACAGGTTAAAACAGCACTGTCCAAGGCAAAGAATACAGCTTCTGTGGGACCTGACAATATCCCTGGCTGTGTTCTACATGAACTACAGATTGAATTGGCACCTCACCTGTGTGTCCTGTTCAATCACAGCCTCACCTCATACTTTGTCTCTGCCAAATGCCACACTGCTACAGTCATCCCTCTCCACAAAGGAGGAGCGACTACAGACCCTGGGAACTATCGCCCCATTAGCCTGATGAGTCTGATGTGCAAAGCTATGGAACGCATCATCATGGACCTAATAAACAAGTATATAGGAAATCTCCAAACTCTGGATCCCACACAGTTTGGTTTTGTGAAGGGTAGATCATGCCTGCTCAACTAGGTCGACTTCCCTAGTCAGTCACCTGAGCTGTGGGTGAAGTCAAGGTGGTTCATATAGCTTACCTTGATCTGGCCAAGGCCTTTGATACCATTCCCCACTCAGGAATCACAGAAAAACTCAGTAAGCTAAGCATCAGCCCCAATATCAGTAGGTGGGTTGCAAACTGGCTCACAGATAGTACCCACAGTGTGAAAGTAGCTGACTCTAAGTCAGACTGCTGACCAGTCACCAGTGGAGTCCTACAGGGTTCAGTCCTGGGTCCTCTCCTGTTTGGTATCTACTTCTCTGAAGTCCAGGACAACATGAAGGGACTCTGGCTGACAAAGTTCGCAGACGATTGCAAGCTGGGAGCTATTATTAACTCCCCAAGTGATGTTGACATCCTACAGAAAAGCCTCACTAAGACCAACGACTGGTGTCAGAACCATAGCCTTAAGCTCAGTGCCAAAAACCTAGTTCCCATGAATTACCACATCAGTGGTAGTCGACTGAACACAGAAGACATTATAAGAGATCTGGGAACAGATGGTTGACAGCAACCACTCTTTTGATTACCACATTGCCACTGTGGTCAGAAAGCCCTTCTATGTGGCACATCTCATTACTAAGGGTTTTGCATCCAGGAAGAAAGAGGTCATTGTCTCCCTCTACTATTCCCTCATTAGGCCAATCATCGAGTACAATGCCCCATTTGGCATGTACTTCACTAGGCACCTGCAACAACTGGAGAGGCTGCAAAAGTACCTCACAAAGAGGATCCTAGGCCTTAAACACTTGTCCTATATGGACAGACTCAAAAATTCCAACTATTCTCTGTCTCATATCGCCTACTTAGAGGCAATCTCTGCTTGACTTACAAAGCCATGTCTGACCCAGCTCTGTTAGAAATGCTACATGTAAAGAAATCCCAATCCCTCCACACTACATGCTCCATGGACTTCAACCTCATTACCACAATCAACAGAACATGCTGGACGGACAGGTTCATAACCCAGAGACTGCTCATGCTATGGAATAGACTTCCCATACATGTCAAGCAGAGCACCTCACTGGCCCTCTTCAAGAGTAATCTTGATGAGTGGATGGGAAATAGAAAATTCACCCCGGGGATCACTCCAGTGGTTCTGCTCAACAGAGGCACTAGGAACTAAGGTCAGATGGCACGATGCCAGGGTAATCCTATGGGCTAGGTTTGTAAAGGCTCCAGTGCCATTAGCCTAGTACACACCTATGAACCTATGAAATGAGGCAGTTGGCCAATATTGTGAACTTTGCCCTTTTCTCCACAGTAGTGTGATCTCGGAGTTGGTATATTTAGTTGGGGTGGGGCTGAGCCCCCACATGGGGTTGGGGTGAAGCCTCCTACCTGGGTGGGTTTTATTTGCTTGGTTTTTTTATTTCCTATTGGCCAAATGTGGTGGTGCTGCGGTAGCGTTGTTGCCTCACAGTTAGACATTGCACATTCGTTTCTTAGTTAGGCGTCTTCTGTGTGTCAACATGCGTGAATGGGCATTCCTTGAAGGTTGTGCATTGGCGCCAGCACGAAAATCTACTGCCAATCATTAGCGGACTGGAGTTCTGTGCGATCTAACCGAAAAGCCAAAGACTACATTGGCCAAATGTTTACTTACATGATGATGAGGGAAGAATGGTTGAGATGAAGGTGGGATAGGTGGTGCATTGGAGGAATATGAGCTGGCATAACATAGGGGAATTAGGAATACAAGGAGGAAGCAGAGGGTCCTGGAAGGTGTTGAGAAGGAAGAGGAGCATATTTAGACAGTTTAAGAAGTAAGAGGGGTAGAGACAGAGATAAAAGGTTATCTTAGTTTAAAATGAAACAGATGAGGGGACTTTAAATGGTGGGGGATTAGAGAGTGTGATATGTTTATGTAGGAGGGAGAGAGGAGGAGTAGTAAGGAGGGAAGAGCTTTTATTGGGTAATTAGGCAGAGTGGATAGAACCAAGACACTCTCCTTCAAAAAAGGGAAATCAATCTGGAGGTCCCCTGCCATAAACAAACTCTACAACAGAAGGAGGAAACTGATGCAGAATAAGATGAAGTCCCAAGACTGGAAGAACTCCCTTATCAGCCTCAACAAAAAGTTGAGATTCCTCATCAAATCCTCTAAAGCTAGCTATGAAAACAGAATTGCAGCAGATAGTAAAGACAACCACAAGGCCTTCTATAGTTATGTAAAGAATCTGCACAGCAAGTTGAGATCCCTCATCAAATCCTCTAAAGCTAGCTATGAAAACAGAATTGCAGCAGATAGTAAAGACAACCACAAGGCCTTCTATAGTTATGTAAAGAATCTCCACAGCAATACCCAGATTTGCTCTGAGCTACTGCACAATGGTACCTCCTATACCGAACCAACAGATATTGCCAATATACTGGCCGACAGATTCAGTGCCAACTTTGCCCCCCAAAGGACCACTTTACCCCTCTCCCCCCAAAGGACTAATCACAATAGCAGTAGATTGGCAGGCATCCAGTATTACTGCTGCACAGGTTAAAACAGCACTGTTGTAACAAACCACAAGAGCAGGATTCAGGATACAAAGTTTTATTCCGGTACTTCGGCCCAATAGCCTTCAAAGGAATAAATAACACTCCACCAGATACAATATATATACTGATGCTACCCATCAATTAAACAATTACATAATTACATAATTAAGAAGAGATTCAGCAAATACCAAGACTTAAAGAAACAAACACAATTCTTGAAACCACTTACAATGGAATAAATTATTTATCAAAAAACTGCTAAATATTTAAATTCACTTCTAAATTTAAACCTCGAGGTTTCAAAGTACTATATTTCAGAATAAATCTACTCTCTAAGTTTAATAAACTTTGTAAAAAATTGCCTCCAGAATATACATTTGGTTTAGCCAAAGCACAAAAATATAATGAGTCAACTGACCCATTATGTACATTATGAAAATGTTCAAATATGGGACTATTCATTCTAGCGTTACGCACATCACCAATGTGTTCTAATATAATGATTTTAAGTTGGCGATTAGTCTGACCTATATAATATTTGGGCAAAACACAGTCACAACCTACTATATAAACTACACCACAGGAGCTGCAATTAAACTTGTTTTTTAGCAAATATTTCACCCCATTTATAGTACTACCTGATAGATTTCTAACCTTCAAACATATCTTACATTTACCACATTGGAACATACCAACTTCTTTAACAGTGTCTGAGATAGAGACCTCACTAAGCAGATAACTAGGTTTTAATATTTCTTTAAGATTTTGATATCTGCCATATGAAAAAGAGACAAATTTAGGAAAAAGGTGCCCAATCTCTTCATTATTACAAATAATTGGCCACAAAAAATTAACAATGTTACACAAGATATCCGAAAATAAGGAAAATTTTGTAACAAAAAACATCCTATCATTTATATCCATCTTATTGTGAATATTATTCACATAAGGTATCTTTGTAGCATGGTACTTT
This sequence comes from Protopterus annectens, assembly GCF_019279795.1. Classification (NCBI taxonomy): domain Eukaryota; kingdom Metazoa; phylum Chordata; order Ceratodontiformes; family Protopteridae; genus Protopterus; species Protopterus annectens. The sequence continues at coordinate 257,355,544 of NC_056746.1, read as the reverse complement.
TGAACACTATCAAATTTTGCACGATTCTTCCTAATAGAAGTTTCAGAATAGCCTCTATCCAACAGTCTCTTACAAACAATATCAAATTCCAATTTTAAAAGACTATGTTCGGAAGTATGTTCATAAATTCGTTTGAATTCACCATAAGGAAGTGCCTCTATCAAATGCATAGGATGTGCACTTGATGCATGAAGAAAATTGTTAGAGGCTATCTCCTTCCTATATGGTTTAAATTGGAAAATCCCCTGTTTATCCACATACAACAAGATGTCCAAAAACTGAATTTCCTGTTTATTGGTATTATATGTGAATTCTAAACCAAACTTATTTTTGTGTAAATCTACTATAAACTTATCAAAATCTGAGACATCACCTCTACAAATAAAAATTAAATCATCAATAAATCTATAATAAGAAACAACCTTGTTTTGAAAAAATCCCAAGGTATACAAAAAATTAATCTCAAATATAGACATGAATAAAATTGCATAGGTTGGGGCAAAGCTCGCTCCCATTGCAGTGCCGTCTATTTGAAGAAAATTTTTTTTATCAAATACAAAATAATTGTGACTAAGTGCAAACTCTAAAAGTGAAATCACAAAAGAAGTTCGTGGACCTTCCCCCAAAATTTTCATTATGGCTTCCAAACCCAATTTGTTGCTAATATTCGTATATAAAGATTTTACATCTACTGTAGCCCAATATAGATTAGAGTCCCATTTGAAATTTTTAATTCTCTCACAATTCTCTCACAATATTGGTTTGTATTTGTAATGTGAGAAACAACATATTTCAAATGGAACTTAGTGGACAAACAGGGGATTGTCCAATTTAAACCATATAGGAAAGAGGTAGCCTCTAACAATTTTCTTCATGCATCAAGTGCACATCCTATGCATTTGATAGAGGCACTTCCTTATGGTGAATTCAAACGAATTTATGAACATACTTCCGAACATAGTCTTTTAAAATTGGAATTTGATATTGTTTGTAAGAGACTGTTGGATAGAGGCTATTCTGAAACTTCTATTAGGAAGAATCGTGCAAAATTTGATAGTGTTCAAAAGTACCATGCTACAAAGATACCTTATGTGAATAATATTCACAATAAGATGGATATAAATGATAGGATGTTTTTTGTTACAAAATTTTCCTTATTTTCGGATATCTTGTGTAACATTGTTAATTTTTTGTGGCCAATTATTTGTAATAATGAAGAGATTGGGCACCTTTTTCCTAAATTTGTCTCTTTTTCATATGGCAGATATCAAAATCTTAAAGAAATATTAAAACCTAGTTATCTGCTTAGTGAGGTCTCTATCTCAGACACTGTTAAAGAAGTCGGTATGTTCCAATGTGGTAAATGTAAGATATGTTTGAAGGTTAGAAATCTATCAGGTAGTACTATAAATGGGGTGAAATATTTTGCTAAAAACAAGTTTAATTGCAGCTCCTGTGGTGTAGTTTATATAGTAGGTTGTGACTGTGTTTTGCCCAAATATTATATAGGTCAGACTAAACGCCAACTTAAAATACGTATATTAGAACACATTGGTGATGTGCGTAACGCTAGAATGAATAGTCCCATATTTGAACATTTTCATAATGTACATAATGGGTCAGTTGACTCATTATATTTTTGTGCTTTGGCTAAACCAAATGTATATTCTGGAGGCAATTTTTTACAAAGTTTATTAAACTTAGAGAGTAGATTTATTCTGAAATATAGTACTTTGAAACCTCGAGGTTTAAATTTAGAAGTGAATTTAAATATTTAGCAGTTTTTTGATAAATAATTTATTCCATTGTAAGTGGTTTCAAGAATTGTGTTTGTTTCTTTAATTCTTGGTATTTGCTGAATCTCTTCTTAATTATGTAATTATGTAATTGTTTAATTGATGGGTAGCATCAGTATATATATTGTATCTGGTGGAGTGTTGTTTATTCCTTTGAAGGCTATTGGGCCGAAGTACCGGAATAAAACTTTGTATCCTGAATCCTGCTCTTGTGGTTTGTTACAACATTTATCTGCTGATGTTGGTTCCTGTTTTAAAACAGCACTGTCCAAGGCAAAGAATACAGCTTCTGTGGGACCTGACAATATCCCTGGCTGTGTTCTACATGAACTACAGATTGAATTGGCACCTCACCTGTGTGTCCTATTCAATCACAGCCTCACCTCATACTTTGTCTCTGCCAAATGCCACACTGCTACAGTCATCCCTCTCCACAAAGGAGGAGCGACTACAGACCCTGGGGACTATCGCCCCATTAACCTGATGAGTCTGATGTGCAAAGCTATGGAACGCATCATCATGGACCTAATAAACAAGTATATAGGAAATCTCCAAACTCTGGATCCCACACAGTTTGGTTTTGTGAAGGGTAGATCATGCCTGCTCAACTAGGTCGACTTCCCTAGTCAGTCACCTGAGCTGTGGGTGAAGGCAAGGTGGTTCATATAGCTTACCTTGATCTGGCCAAGGCCTTTGATACCATTCCCCACTCAGGAATCACAGAAAAACTCAGTAAGCTAAGCATCAGCCCCTATATCAGTAGGTGGGTTGCAAACTGGCTCACAGATAGTACCCACAGTGTGAAAGTAGCTGACTCTAAGTCAGACT